>NW_019262887.1:20403-21237 GCF_002742605.1 Olea europaea var. sylvestris | reverse complement strand
TTTCCTAATTATATGCTTTGTAAGGTTCTGCGATCGCAAATAATGTAGCTGTCACTACTCCTTCATTGTCAGATGGTGATGTTACTAGACTATGGCATATACATCTTTGGCAAATGAATGAGAACGGGATGGCTAAATTGAGCAATAGAGGACTTCTTGATGGACAAAGTCCTAACAAATTTAAGTTCTGTAAGCACAGCATTTTTAAAAAGCAGAAGAAATATTCCACGATACCTTCCAAAGTAGGTGTTTACTATATGCTTTCTTGATAATTTTTACTGAAAAGTTTGGGTGTTCTTCTTAAAGCAAAAGAGTGATGTCTATAATATATTCAAGGAGTGAAAGATCATGATTGAAAAGCAGAAACGAAAGCAGGTAAAATGTCTTTGCACTGATAATGGTTTTTGAGTTTTGTTCTAGTGAGTTAATGTTTTTGCAAGTCAAAAGGAAAATTTTAAGGCACCTAACAGTTTATAAAATTCTGTTGCACAATCAGGGGCGAACCCACATGGGGTCATATGGGGGTCAAATGACCCCACAAAATTTTGCCCCCCCCCCTTTTTTTTTTACAATCTACTTTGATACAGTCGTTAGAATGTCAAATGAAGTCAAAATATTACATTTTTAATATCATTTCGAAGTGCTCATAGCCTAGTTTTACACTTCTTAATGGCATACGAAGTGGTCAACTATAGCAAAAGTTATGACATGTTAAAGTAGGGCGTTTGAAACTAGTATTTTGATAATTTCGATAATATTCTAACTTTAAAAATTTGTTTGCGATCATGTACTATCTGAATTCACAAATCGTCTATGTCATGTAAAAGTTTGTTT
>NW_019262887.1:9735-16746 GCF_002742605.1 Olea europaea var. sylvestris | reverse complement strand
ACGTGGAGTTATTGGGTATGTTGATTCTGATTTTATCGGAGTCCTTGATAAGATAAGATCTTTTACAGGGTATTTTTTTCTATTGGAAGTTGTACTATCAACTAAAAAGCTACTTACTTCACAAATTACAATTGCAGCATTGTCTACTATTGAGACTGGGTACATAGTTATTACAAAGACTTGTAAGGAAGCTATTTGGTTGAAGGGAATATTTGATGAACTTGGTGAAGACTTGTAGATTACCATGGTCTTTTGTGATAGTTTGAGCACTATTTTTCTCCTAAAAGATCAGATGTTTCATGAGAAGTCAAAGAACATTGATATGTGATATCATTTTATGCATGATGTTATTGCTCGTGGTGATATTGTTCTTCGCAAAGTTGGTACCCCAAATAATCCTTTTGATATAATGACAATGTCACTTTAACCTATTTTATTTCCGTGCACACAAGCACGCAAGCACACACACACACACATTATGTATTATACAGTTTCATTGTATGATTAATAAGTGTGGTTGTTAAAATGTTCATATCTTGTATTCATCTTTGATATAGTGGATTTCTTTTCCTTTGTGCATAGTATTTTCCCGTCTAAGATTTTCACATAAATCAGTGTGTTCTTTTTTATTGTGTATGCTATGATTTTGTTGTTCAAAACCAACAACAATAAAAAAATGTCCATGCGACTGCATGGCATATAGCCATGTGGTTGCATGGCCTTAGGCTGAGACCAGGGTGAACCATGCGACTGCATGGGTTTGTACCATGTGGTCGCATGGTACATATTTTTTGACCTTTTTTACCGTTGTAAATTTAAACTTGGTGACTTTTCACTTGATTTTTTGGCACCAATTCGTACTTCAGGTTGATGGCTATATATTAGAGAGCTATGTTTGAGGGAAAAAAGTAAGAAACACATCTTGCAATCAATACTTTGTTCCAAGAAAAATTAAATCCCGATTTATATTCATATCTTCGTGTTCTTCAAGTTTTGGAGAATTTCATTTTGTGCTTTGGTGAAATTCTTTACAAGGCTTGTTATAATCTTTCAAACCATTTGCTGGAATACCTTTTAGCATCTCGAATACATTGGAGAAGGGGCAAATAACGTTTGAGGACAGCGATCCCGCGTTCGAGCCTTCACATTTGTTGATATAAATCTTGTTTTGATCCATCTTATTGCCATATTTTCTTGTGATTTTCTCTTTTGTTTCTTCTCCATCTCTCAATTATTTCCAATAATCTCAAATGTTATTTTCTTGCAATAGAGAACGAGACTACAATGACAACCATCAAACTTATGAATCAAAACTTGGTGCGGTTGGATCAGTTCGATGGTACAAACTTCACGTAGTGGCAAGATAAGTTGAAATTTCTACTTACTGCATTGAAGATCTTCTATATTTTGGATCTAGAATTGGCTCCACTACTGCAACCTACAAATGGAGAGACCGAGGCAGTCAAGGCTGAAAGACAGAAACGACAAGAAGATGAATTTTTATGCCGCGGTCATATACTAAATGCTTTGTCAAACTGTTTATGTGACTTAAACACAACTTCTGCAAAGGAAATCTGGGAAGCATTGGAGAGTAAGTACAAAGCAGAAGAAGATGGTACCAAGAAATTTCTAATTTCTAAATACTTCGACTTTAAATTCCTTGATAATATCCCTCTTCTTCCCCAAGTACACGAATTGCAAGTCATTGTTAACAAACTAAAAGCGGTAAAGATTGAAATCTCAGAGACCTTTCAAGTGGGAGCCATAATTGCTAAACTCTCAGGTGCTTGGAAAGGATATAGGAAGAAGATCATACATAGATCCAAAGATTATTCCTTGGAACAATTGCAAAAGCATCTTCAAATCGAGGAAGAATCCAGATTGCGTGACAAGAATGAAAATTTCTTTGAGGGAACTTCCAAAGCTAATGCTGTTGAAAAATCTGAACCGCCAACAAAATCCAACAAGAGGAAGCCTTCGAGAAACTTTAACAAGTCCAAGAAGAAGACCAAAGGAGGGTGTTTTGTGTGTGAAAATTTTGGACATTATGCAAAAGATTGTAGACATCGAAAACAAAACAACTTCGAGAATAAAGTGAACTCCATCCAAGAAGATAAAATCGTGGCCACAGTAAGCAAAATAAATACAATCAAGGGAAAGGTTACTGGATGGTGGTATGATACTTGTCCTACTGTGCATGTATCATATGACAAAAATGTATTCAAAACATATCGTGAGGTGGATGGAGATCAAGATATTCAAATGGGCAACGAAGTTCGATCCAAGGTTATTGGAAAGGGAAATGTTGATATTATCTTCACTTTCGAGAAAATCGTTGCCCTTACCAATGTACTACATATTCCAAATATGAATAGGAACTTAGTAAGTGGTAATCTCTTAGGAAAATCGGGTATCAAATGTGTGTATGAATCTGATAAACTTGTACTCTCCCTTAATGAAAAATTTGTTGGAAAAGGCTATTCTAGTGAAGAAATGGTCAAACTTTGTACCGTTGACAAGGAAATGAATAAAACTAATTTCGCTTATGTTGTTGATTTATTTTCATTATGGCATGCTAGATTAGGACGTATTGGTAAAAGTACTATGAAACGTATGAAAAAATATGATTTGATTTCATATGATGAGAATAATGAACATAAATGCAAAACATGTGTAGAATCAAAAATAATTAAAAAGTCATATCAAAGTGTGAAAATGACATCTAATATCTTGGAATTAATTCATACAAATATATGTGAATTAAATGGCATGTTAACTAGAGGTGAACATAGATATTTCATTACTTTTATTGATGATTTTTCTAGATATACATATGTGTACTTGATGAAATATAAATATGAAGCTTTTGACATATTTAAGGTGTATAAAAATGAAGTTGAAAATCATTTAGGAAAGAAAATAACGACCCTAAGAAGTGATAAAAGTGGTGAATACTTTTCTAGTGAATTTAATTTATATTGTGAACAACATGACATAATTCACCAATGTTCTGCACCTAGAACACCTGAACAAAATGGTTTGGCTGAAAGAAAGAATAGAACCTTAGTAGAAATGATTAATGTCATGCTTATATATGGTAGATTGCCATTTAATTTATGGGGTGAAATTTTATTAAGTGCATGTAGGATACTTAATAGGATTCCTTCTAAACATACAAAGTTTCTCCTTATGAATTGTGGAAATGAAGAAAACCAAATATTAGATACTTAAAAGTGTGGGGGTGTCTTGCTTATTGCAAGAACACAAATCCTAATAGGACCAAATTGGATCCAAGAGACATTAAATGTGCCTTCGTTGGATATGCTAACCATAGCAAATCTTATAGATTGTTAAATTTGGAGACCAATGTGATTATCAAATCAAGCGATGTAGAGTTCTTTGAAAATTCGTTATCTTCGGATAATGAATTGAAGGAAAATCATGAAAGTATCCCTAGCTCAAGTGGAACACGAAATGTCTTCTAAAGATGTTGATGAGTCTAGTGAATCATGAAGAAGCAAGAGAACTCGAGTTGAGAAGTCTTTGGGACCGGATGAAATTGATTCACAACTTATCTCCTTTTATTTAGTAGAAGGAAATGAGTTGAATGTTGTTAGAACAATTCATTTCATTCTACAAGTGGAAACCGACCCTAAAACCTATAAAGAAACTATGGCTTTTCCTGATAGTATTTTTTGGAAAGATGCAATTAAAGATGAAATGGATTCGATAATGTATAATAAAACTTGGGAACTTGTCGATTTACCAGCAGGATCCAAACCTATTGGATGTAAATGGGTATTTAGAAGAAAATATAATGTTGATGGTTCTCTAAATACTTTCAAGGCTAGATTAATAATCAAATGATATTGACAAAGGAAGGAATCGACTATTTTGACACTTATGCACTGGTAGCTAAAATAACATCGATTAGGATATTATTTGCATTGGCTTCAATATATGACTTGCATGTTCATCAAATGGATGTCAAGGCGACATTCTTAAATGGGAATCTCAATGAGGAGGTCTATATGGAGCAACCCGAATGGCTCGTTCTACCTGGAAATGAACGTAAGGTATGCAAGTTAGTAAAATCATTATATGGTTTGAAGCAGGAACCTAAGAAATGGCATGGAAAGTTTGACTTAGCAATTATATCATTCGGATTTAAACATAATAGTGTAGATAAATGTTTATATACTAAAATATGTGATGATTACGTAACATTTATATGCTTGTATGTTGACGATATGTTGATTATAAGTAATCACATGGACGGTATAAAAGAAACAAATAAGTTTCTATCTTCCACATTCAAGATGAAGGATCTTGATCAAGTAAATACCATTTTAGGTATCAAAATCACAAAGACTAGTGGGGGTTATCACCTAAGTCAATCACATTATATTGAGAATGTGATAAACAAGTTCAAACATTTGAACATAAAAGAATATAGTACCCCGGTTGATCCAAGTTCAAAACTTGTAAAGAATGATGGAAGGACGATTGCTCAATTGGAACATGCTAGTGCAATCGGAAGTCTTATGTATGCAGTTCAATGCACAAGACCGAACATAGCCTATGCCATAAGTAAACTTAGCAGGTTTACTAGCAATCCAAATAATAATCATTGAAAGGCCATAGAAAGAGTTCTTGAATACTTAAAGAAAACCAAAAACCTGGGCATGCAATATACAAAATTCCCGACGGTATTGGAAGGATTTACTAACGCTAGTTGGATATCTAGCGCAGGTGAGAGTAAATCCACTGTAAATTGGGTGTTCACTCTTGGAGGAGGTACTGTTTCTTGGAAATTAAAGAAATAAACATACATAACACACTCGAATATGGAATCAGAATTTGTAGCCCTATCGGATACCGGGAAAGAAGCTGAGTGGCTTAAGGATCTTTTTTATCAGATACCTTTGGGATCGAAGAATATTTCTTCAATACCTATCGTGTATGATAGTCAAGCCACATTAGCAAAAGCATACAATGAGGCATACAACGGAAAGTCTAGACACATGAGTCTTAGACATGACTATATAAGGAAATTAATCAAGGATGGAATAATTTCCTTAAATTATGTAAGGTCAATTGAGAATTTGGCGGATCCTTTGACTAAACTTCTAAATAGAGATTTAGTAGCATCTACTTCGAGTAGGATGAGGTTGAAACTCCTTAACTAAAAAGGCACACCAATGATAGCAACCTACTTGTCATTAGTCGAAAGGTAATTTACGGGTTCAAAGGGTAAAAACAAGTCATTGGATATGTGGATAGATGCAGCATTATTAAAATCCACAATAATCCTATCCTAATTAAAATAATGTGGGTTGTTACTGAAATAAGGGATGAGTTTTAAGCTCTTAATGAAATTCAGTGCTAAACCACAAGTACCTCTAAAAGTAACAAAGGTACTAAAAGAACTTCACCTAAACAATCTTCAAGGTAGTGTCGCCTTAATAAAGAGTTGGAGTTTCTCTCTTAAAAGATTGTTGAAAAGGATAAGCGCAAGGTCGTAAAAGCGCTAAGCGAGTTATGAGAAATTTGAGAACACGTGGTACTCGTGTGTGTGTTCTTACCGGTATTGTCATATGGAATAACCGGTTCAAAGCTACACGCTACCTTTGATTCCGACTATACTTTGTTTGAATTACACTATGGTTAGATTCAAATCGAAAGATATATAATCCTTATGCATGAATATCGTATACTATGAATATGAGACTTGTTAATTTTGAACAAGTGAGGGATTGCTATGATTATATTGTTCAAAACCAACAACAATAAAAAATAAAATAAAAAAGGTCCATGCGACCGCATGGCATATAGCGATGCGATCGCATAGCCTTAGGGCGAGACCAAATGGTCTCGGCATTGGTGAACCATGTGACCGCATGGGTTTGTTACATATTTTTTTACCCTTTTTTGCCATTACAAATTTGAACTTGGTGACTTTTCACTTGATTTTTTGGCACCATTTCGTACTTCTGGTCGATGGTTACATATTGGAGGGCCATGTTTGAGAGAAAAAATTAAGAAAAACATCTTGCAATCCATACTTTGTTCCAAGAAAAATCAAATCCCGATTTATATTCATATCTTCGTGTTCAAGTTTTGGAGAATTTCATTTTGTGCTTTGGTAAAATTTTTTAGGCTTGTTATAATCATTCAAACCATTTGCCAAAATACCTTTTAGCATCTCGAATACATCGGAGAAGGGGCAAATAACATTTGAGGACAGCGATCCCACATTCGAGCCTTCACATTTGTTGATATAAATTTTTTTTGATCCATCTTATTACCATATTTTCTTGTGATTTTCTCTTTTGTTTCTTCTCCGTCTCTCAATTATTTCCAACAGCGTATCTCGCTTTTACTTAACTAATGTCTTGCATCAGGTAATAATAATCAGATTGGAGGCTTGAGAATTGCAGCGCCAGTTGCCAGAGGGGTGCCAACATTAATGTGATTGGGGTAGGACATGACATGTAATCGGATGCTTTCCATTATGTCCATTGCCGAAATGAGCGTTTCCTTAATATCAGCATTATCACAACAGTGAATTAAACCTTCCGAATCGACGATTGAAGGCATTAAACTCTTTCCCTGTAGTCTTGACATCACAACCAGATTCCTAGTTTCATTGGCTTGTTCTAGCAAATGGTTGAGACCCGCACGGTCGGCAGCTGTCCCTTTGCTCACTGAGTAAATGCAGATGAAACCCTGTAGCAAGAAATTAACAAATTTCATGGATTAAGTTTTTCTTTCTTATTTTGTTGAGTAGCGAAATAGTCCATTATAGTTACTAAGGATCTAATTCGTTTAGATTTTCGAGTAGCATTGGAAACAAGATTTGCTCCTGTCTGGTTTAGTTAGAGAAGTAAATAAAAAATCTAAGTCAAAATTAACAAGTAACTTTAATCATAGATTTCATTGGACCTAAAACGTTCATCAATTTTTTAACTATATATTTCATCAGCTTTAATTTTAAATCTACTAGAAGTT
>NW_019262887.1:0-2073 GCF_002742605.1 Olea europaea var. sylvestris | reverse complement strand
GATGCAAGACGGCTCGGCTTAAGAGCCTCAACCATCATGTAGGGTGCTTCGATTTGAGTGGCCCAACAATTATAGTGGATCGGCCACATAAAGCCATGTGTGGCAAGGCGTAACAACTTTCATTAATAGAAATCCTTCAAATCCCAAACTATTCCAAGTTTCTGAAGAAGATATTGACAAAGAAGAAGAAGCAACTCGAGCATGAAATAGTTGCCTTATCTAAAGAGTGTAGTACAATCATACAATACAGGCTCCTGCCCAAGTTGAAGAACCTATGGAGTTTCGATTTTCCTTTCTTTTGTAGGAAATTTAAATAACATTAATGCTTTAATAGACTTTGGAGCGAGTGTTAATTTGATTCTTCTACCCATTCCTGGGAAAGCCATATAACCAGCCTGGGCATGGTTATCCCAAGATGGAAAAATATATATTTCTTTATTCTGATCAGTTTATGTATGGAATGATGTTCTAGCACCTTTTTAACCTAAAAGAGGCTGCCATAAGACATTATCACATATTCTATCATTCAAGAGAAGTCTAGCACGATCCAGGATGTGATTTAACACAAGAATTGAAGTTGCAAAGGTCGAATTCAAGTTCCAAGGCCGAGAAATTGAAGTTTTCAAGTTTTTCCTTTGGGTAATTGGCACAAAACGTCCATACCTTTCATTTTTTAGTATTTTTGCTCTTACCTTTCACATTTCTTTACGATGAACGTCATTTTCACCAATTTTTATCATAAAATGACCAAAATACTCTCCAATTTAAATAAAACCAAAAAATAAATAATAAATAATCTTACTCCTAAATGTTTTAAAAAAATGCAAGTGAGTCCAAATAATTATTAAAAGATCTAATAGCACAAAACGTCCCTACGTTTGGCCTATAGTGTGTAAACGTCCCTACATTTCAAATTGGTGAAAAGGGACGTTTTCCGCAATGAAATGTGAAAATAGGGATGAAAACGCAAAAAAATTGAAACGTAGGGACGTTTTCCGCAATAATTGTCAAACATAGGGAATTTTTTGTTATTAGGCCTTATTAAAATATTAAAAATAACAAAAAACTCTCTCTCTCTCTCTCTCCAAATGGGTCAACCATCTTAAAAATAAAAAAAAATAAAAAACTCCAGCAAACCACCATCCAAACTGCTAGACCAACATACCACCGAAAATCCATCATTTCTCTTTACACATACTACCCAACATCCAACCTTGAAACCTTTATGCTAATAGATTTGTTTAGAATTGCAAGCCAAAATACTCGACTAGCGAATACAAATACTGGTGGCATCACCTGTTCTAGAGAGATCCATGCCATTTCCAACACACCAATTACTATACACACTTGGGTGACTCTCTTCATGATCTTAAAATATCAACAGATGGTTCAGCGGTATGGAGGTTCGAGAGTTTGGGTATTGGTTGGTTGAAGTTTTTTAACTTCTAACGTGATAGTCCTATTTGGAGAAGAGAGAGAGAGCTGTTTTTTTTTTTTTTAAATAAAGCTTAATAGCAAAAAAATTCCTACGTTTGATACTTCTTGCGAAAAAGGTCCCTACATTTCAATATTTTTGCGTTTTCATCCCTATTTTCTTGTTTCATTGCGAAAAATATCATTTTTCACCAATTTGAAATGTAGGGATGTTTTGCATACTGTAAGCGAAACGTAGGGACGTTTTATACTATTAGGCCTTTTAAAAATTATTTGGACTTACTTGCACTTTTTAAAACATTTAGGAGTAAGATTGTAATTTATTTTTTCTTTTTCTTTTCTTTTTTTTTTGGGTTTTATTTAAATGGGAGGGCATTTTGATCATTGTATGTTTAAAATTGGTGAAAATAACGTTCAGGGCAAAGAAATGAGGAAGATAAGGGCAAAAATGCCAAAAAGGAAAGGTATGGACGTTTTCCATAATAAACTTGAATATGAACGTTTTGTGTCAATTACCATTTTTCCTTTTATCCTTCAATTTGCATGGTGTTGTTTCGTTAGTTTCTATGTAAATTATATTCAATTATGCTAGGCTAACTCTTTTATGTGTATTGAATGATGATGAGACCATTAATTTCT
>NW_019262886.1:19369-21237 GCF_002742605.1 Olea europaea var. sylvestris | reverse complement strand
CGACTATATAACATTGTAATATGTTCATAGAAATCCATTATCTCAAGATTTCGAAACCTGTGAAGGAGGGGAAAAGACGTACTTGACAAGTCCTTCTGCTCCATCTGCGATGGAATCCACGGGGTTTCCAAGCATTTGCATGTATGCCAAAGAACCAAGCAATCCAGCGCCATAGCTGAACAAATGAGAATTATGATTACATAATGGCAGTCCGAATATCTTTATGAACTACTGTTATACAGGAAATGCTCCGGAGAGCATGTGCATGCATAAGAAGGATCTGCATACACGTGATTACACGATCACACAGGCAAGTAAACAGATGCCCTAAAAAAAAAAAAAAGCACTTACAGAATTGAGGTTTCAAATAACAAGTCATTTACAAGGATTGTTAATATCAAAGTAGTTCACAGATGTCAAATATCCGAAAAGCGCTTCTCAATCACAAATCATCATTATAAAAGATTAATTTGACAGGGTTGAAGAAATAGTCACACACACAATTCTGGAATGCATACTGATAAAGTACTTACCTTGCTGCAATTTCTGGAGAAAAAGAACAGTAGTCTGAGATTACACCAATGCCGCCAATGCTCAGTGTAAGGAACTACAATTTATTCTTCAACAGCAAAAACGTTGAAAGAGAAGATTGAGACTTACAACTAAAGATCTGAAGGATATAAAAGTTAAATCATTTCTACAAAAACATTATAGTATTCATTCCCTCGACTGAGCAGCAAACACTTCAGGGTCCCACTGGGACATTTTGATTCCCTAACCATGACATCCTGCAGAAAAACACAATTTGGTTTAATGTATAAGGATTTCTTAAAAAATATAATTCATATACTTAGCTTAAAGGAAAACAGACTTTCAAGTTTATAAGATGAGAAGAAAATTATATATCCAAAATGAAATTAAATACACTGCTCCAGTTGCAGCTTTAGTTGCTCTGTCCCACTTATCTAGCTCACGGCTTGTTGGGGCTGGTCTCCATTTTCGAGAGGCAAGCTATTACTCTACATATCATTTCAATCCTGATGAGTATGAAAGTAACAAATGCTAACTGGTATTACAGAATATTTTTGCAAAGGGAACTTAAAATTCGTCACACTTGAATTTCTTCGACTTGTGGTTCAACTGCGAAGCTTGAAGGCGACGTTACCTATTTGCTTAAGTCAACTTCCAAACTGCATCCTCAAAGAGTGGAACCATTAAACATGAAGCAGTATTGGAAAGTTCGGAAAGAAAAAGTTATGTACCTGTCCAGGCTCATGACTCTGTTCAAGCTAAGAAATCCAGAAAGCTCTTCCTTCAAGAACAGACCAAAACAATTTAATTAATCAAATTCGGTAAAGATAACAGGACAATAACATAATTATCAATCAAAGGCCACAAAACATCAATCATACGGCAAAATCGGAACAAATAACTACGCAATCATACTGCAAAACTAAATCACCATTACAAATTCCCCATTTTTATTAGTTTATCATACAAAAAGCAACTACAGAAACAAAACTCAAAATAGAAACAGCTCGAAAAAACCCAGATTATGGCAAACCAAATATAATTAATTGCCAAATACTTAACCTTGGCAGATGAGAATCGAGGGTCAGATTTATTGTCATCAGAAACAGGGTCTTGAATGAGATTTTTCATTCGACCCATGAAGTCTTTGTTCCACAAGTAGTCATCAGAGGCAAGAGGGTTCTCATCTCCACCCCAGTATTTGTTGGAAATATGTTGTTCAAAAATCAATAAACATGCGTGAAGTGGAATGGAATGAACAAAACAAAATGGAGATCCAAATTTTGGTCCATGTTGGAAAAAATTCAACTTTAGGGGCCACACATGTACATTTATTA
>NW_019262886.1:10474-12916 GCF_002742605.1 Olea europaea var. sylvestris | reverse complement strand
GGGAAGGTTCGACTTGAAGAAAGACATGCTTTCACTTGATAATGGAAAATAATGAGCCCAGATTCATGGTTTGGCTTGGTAATTATCATTTCGCCTTCTTCAAATTCAGTAAATCGAAATTGTGTTTCGATTTCACGCATACAATTGTTGGAAATATGTTGTTAAAAAATTAATAACCATGTGTGGAATGGAATGAATAAAACAAAATGGAGATCCAAATTTCGGCCCATGCGACCGCATAGACCATTTGGCCATGCCATCACCCGAGAATTTGGGGATGGTCGTATGGTACATTTAAAGTGACCATTGGAGGCCATTTTTAGTTAGTTTTTTGGTAGCTTTTAGAGGGAATCTTGCATCTCTTTATGACTTCTAGCACCAATTCGTGAGGTATTGATTGATATCTATAAATAGATGTTGAAGGATCAATACTTATTATTGAAAAATCATATAAGAAACTGATTTTATATTCCACAAGAAAACATTCTTTTTATTTCCATATTCAAGCAATTCTCTCTTGTGTTCTTTAAGTTCAGGTAGAAAACCATGTATACTTTAGTGTTTTTCTGCAACAAGGCTTCATCAGTCTCCTACGAACCATTTTCCGTAAAACCCTTGAAGCATCTCGTATAATTCGGAGATTGTGGGAGAAAATTCACCGGATTGGAGTAGAGATCACAAAATATGAACCGGAAACGCTAATAACAAGATAATCTCGAACTTGTATCAAAGAATGGCTTGAACACGATAGCGTTGTCCTCAAACGATATTTGCCTCTTCTCCTATGAATTTGAGATGTTTCAAAGGTTGTTGGCAAATGATTTGCAGGATTATAACAAACCTTGCAAGAATTTAAACACCAAAGCACAAGTGCAAATCCTAGAAAACTTGAAGAACGCAAAGAATGAATATGAATATGGCTTTTAAAGACTTTAATTTTTGATTTTAGAAGTAATATGGAACCTTGATATTTTGTATTGTGTTTGCCTTCAACATGGATCCAATATATATAGGCATACACCACATTCACGAAATGGTATCAAACTTTAAGCCAAAAGTCACCAATTTTGGATTTACAATGGAAGAAAACAGCCTCCAACGGCCAAATAATTGCACCATACGACCTCATGGTACAAACCCATGCGGTCACATGCCTAATGCCGAGACAGGCCATGCGACAGCATGGCTATATGTCATGCGGTCGCATGGTCCTTTTTTTATTGTTGTTGTTGGTTGCGGATCCTTTAACTAGACCATTAAATAAAAATTTTAGTGGCATCTATTTGGAGAATGATGTGGTTGAAACTCCTAATTTATAAAGATCCACCAATGACGGCAACCCTACCCGTCGTTTACTCAAACGGTAATCCAAGGGTTCAAAGGGTAACAACAAGTCATTCGATATGTGGATGGTTGCAGTATTATATAAATCCATGATAACTCTATCCTAATTAAAATAATGCTGGTTGTTACTAAAGTGAGGGTTGAGCATTAAAGCTCTTAATGAAGTTTAGTGCTAAAACACAAGTACTTCTAAAAGTAACAAAGGTACTGGAAGAACTTTACATAACAAACTTCAAGGTAGTACCATCTTAATAAAGAATTAGAGTTTCTCTCTTAAAAGTTTATTGAAAAGGATAAGCATAATGCCATATTAGCGCTAAGCGAGATTGAGGAACTTGAGAACATGTAATGCTCGTGTGTGTGTCCTTACCAGTATTGTCACATGGAATAACTGGTTCAAAGCTTCATGCTACCTGTGATTCTGACTTTACTTTTGTTTGGATTACACTATGGTTAGATTCAAATCGAAAGATATCTAATCCTTATGCATGAGTATTGTATACTTTGAATATAAGAGTTGATTGAAAGTTTGAACAAGTGAGAGATTGTTGGAAATATGTTTTTCAAAATCAATAAATATGTGTGAGGAATGGAAAGAAACAAAATTAGAATGTAAAACTGAAACGGAGGCCCAAAATTTGGGCCATGTGACCGCATGCCATATGGCCATGCGGTCACATGGCCATTAATAGAAATTAAAGGGGCCTGTTGAAATACTCCACGCGACCGCATAGAGTTGTACCATGCGGTTGCATGGTACAATTTTTTTTAGCCGTTAGAGGCCGTTTTCAGTTTATATTTTGGTGCTTTTGGAGAAAATCTTGCATCTCTTCATGACCTTTTAGCACTATTTTGTGTGGCAATGTTTCATGATTATAAATAGGTGTTTGATGGTCTTTACAAATAGATTGAAAATCATATTACAAACATATGAGAAACATTATTTTCATTCCACAAAAATGATCAGACATCCTTTTTCCATATTCAATTCTTCCCTCTTGTGTTTTTCAAATTCGGGTAGAAAATCATTTGTATTTTTATGATTTTCTGCAACAAGGCTTGATTAATTCTTCAAACCATTTGCTGCGAGAGCCTTTA
>NW_019262886.1:0-1274 GCF_002742605.1 Olea europaea var. sylvestris | reverse complement strand
TGCCTCTCCCCCACAACTTCCGAATTTGCAAATCTCTCGCCAAATGCCTCTCCGACGACACGAGAAGTGGATGCCATTGTTTGTGCTTGCAGATCTTGGAATAAAAAGAAAAAAGAAATGTAGAAGGAAAGAAATTTAAAGAGTAAAAAGGAATGGAGAATAATTCATACCTAAAACTAGATTTTCCTTGTTGAAATCTGGAAGACAGACTTTTGGTTTTTTGGAATTCTCAAGTTCTATTGAGTGCAAGGAAGCAGAGTAAAAGAGTTCAAACGAAACCACTCCCCTCTGAAAAAAGGACCAAAAGTTCTTGGCCATCGGATCAAAGTTGAGTTGATCTTGGCTTCTAAGGCCTGAGCAACCTCAGCTAATTGAAGGACGAAGAGGCACGAAACCAAATTAAGAAAATGCACCATGCCTCACACGTGCAAGTAGGGTGCTTGACTTCAAAAATCAAGTGCCTCTTAGATCGCTTCACAATAATGACCTCTGGCCATCATTTTACCTTGGGGACATGTAAAGTTGCGATGATTGACATGTGTCCATTTACCTCGTATCTTGGGCCACCTAGCCTCCCCACCCTAGAAGTATTGTACCCAAGCCTCAATAATGGGACTTGGCCTAGGTAGCAAGACATTGCCTCAGCGATTTTTCCTTTTAATCCAAGTCCAATGCCTTTTGTTAATACTTAATATTATATATAGATTTTTATTGCATTGCCTCGATTTTATGACATATGATCTAGCTGATAAATGTCTCTTCACCCATTAGCACATTCACGTCTTCAAGAAAACCAATGCATACAATCAAAGTCCAAGTGCTCATATAAACAATCAATCATTGATTTGAGAGGCTATAGTTACACCTTTATAAACATGCAGATTTCGTGGCTGTCAGCTACGTAAAATGTTATGGAAACTTCTTCCACCAAGATGAATGAATTTGAGTATGTCACATTTGCTATCTTCTTGGCCAATGCGATGATATCATATTCCATCCCTCATCCATCCTCATTTTTTGAGATGTTAGGAGCTCATGAAAGTTCCTCTTCATACTCTTTCCCAAAGGCGACATAGTTCCGTGCATATTTGTCACCTCGCCATTTTATGCGTAAATATTAATGAGCTTAATAGAGGCATTCTGCGCTAGGAAACAACATTTGCACACAAGTATGTTTTTTGTGAAACCAAACTATTTGTTACAAGCGATTAGCCTGAGTTCAAAGTGTTATGAAGTAGTATGATTGTTCAAAACCAATAATTAAAAAAAAAAAA
>NW_019262885.1:0-21245 GCF_002742605.1 Olea europaea var. sylvestris | reverse complement strand
ACGTTCGAGGGATTTTGGCCATTTCTCGAATGAACGAGCACTTTCATATTTGGAACGCTTAGATAGTTGGGGTACGAAGAATTGAGACTAACTTTTGCACACAGAGTCCGTTTTGGGCCCATAAGTACTTTTGGGATATGTGGTGACCGTTTTGGATTGAACTCACAACTTCGTTATGACGTACGAGGGATTTCGGCCATTTTTCGAATGAATGAGCACTTTATATTTGGACGCTTGGATAGTCGGCGTACGAAGAATTGAGCGTAACTTTTGCACACGGTGTCCGTTTCGGGCCCATAAGTACTTTTTGGAAATGTATAGACCGTTTTGGATTGAACTCACCACCTCATCGTGATGTTCGAGGGATTTTGGCCATTTTTCGAAAGACTGAGCACTTTTATATTTGGAACGCTTGGATAGTCGGCGTACGAAGAATTCAGCGTAACTTTTGCACACGGTGTCCGTTTTGGGCCCATAAGTAATTTTTGGAAATGTAGCGATCGTTTAGGATTGAGCTCACAACTTCGTCGTAACGTTCGAGGGATTTCAGCCATTTTTGGAAAGAATGAGCACTTTTATATTTGGAAAGCTTGGATAGTCGGCGTACGAATAATTGAACGTAACTTTTGTACACTGTGTCCATTTGGGGCCCATAAGCACTTTTTGGAAATGTAGCGACCGTTTTATATTGAACTCACCACCTCGTCGTGACATTCAAGGGATTTTGGCCATTTTTCGAAAGAATGAGCACTTTATATTTGGAACGCTTGGATAGTCCTCGTACGAAGAATTGAACGTAACTTTTGCACACGGTGTCCATTTTGGACCCCTAAGTAATTTTTGGAAATGTAACGACCCTTTTTGATTGAACTCATCACCTCATGGTGACGTTCGAGGGATTTCATCCATTTTTCAAAAGAATGAGCACTTTATATTTGGAACGCTTGGATAGTCGACGTACGAAGAATTGACCGTAACTTTTGCACACGGTGTCCATTTTGGGCCCATAAGTACTTTTTGGAAATGTAGCGGCCGTTTTGGATTGAACTCACCACCTCATCATGATGTTCGAGGGATTTCGGCCATTTTTCGAAAGACTGACCAATTTTATATTTGGAACGCTTAGATAGTCGACCTACGAAGAATTGAGCGTAACTTTTGCACACGGTGTCCGTTTTTGGCCCATAAGTACTTTTTGGAAATGTAGCGACCGTTTTGGATTGAACTCACCACTTCATCATGACGTACGAGGGATTTCGGCCATTTTTTGAAAGAATGGACACTTTTATATTTTGAATGCTTGGAAAGTCGACGTACGAAAAATTGAGCGTAACTTTTACACACGGTGTCCGTTTTGGGCCAATTAGTACTTTTTGGAAATGTAGCGACCGTTTTGGATTGAACTCACCACTTCGTCGTGACGTTCGAGGTATTTCGGCCATTTTTTGAAAGACTAAGCACTTTATATTTGGAACGCTTGGATAGTCGACGTACAAAGAATTGAACGTAACTTTTACGCACGGTGTCCGTTTTGGGCCCATAAGTACTTTTTGGAAATGTAGCAACCGTTTTGGATTGAACTCAGCACCTCGTCGTGATGTTCAGGGGATTTCAGCCATTTTTCGAAAGACTGAGCACTTTTATATTTGGAACGATTGGATGGTCGGCGTACGAAGAATTGAGCGTAACTTTTGCGCACGGTGTCCGTTTTGGGCCCATAAGTACTTTTTGGAAATGTAGCGACCGTTATGGATTGAACTAACCACCTCATCGTGATGTTCGAGGGATTTTGGCCATTTTTCAAAGGACTGAGCCCTTATATTTGGAATGCTTGGATAGTCGGCGTACGAAGAATTGAGCGTAACTTTTGCATTCGGTGTCCATTTCGGGCCCACAAGTACTTTTTGGAAATGTAGCGACCGTTTTGGATTGAACTCACCACCTCATCATGACGTTCGAGGGTTTTCAGCCGTTTTTCGAAAGACTGAGCACTTTTATATTTGGAACGCTTTGATAGTCGACGTACGAAGAATTGGGCGTAATTTTTGCACACGGTGTCCGTTTTGGGCCCATAAGTACTTTTTGGAAATGTAGCGACCGTTTTGGATTGAACTCACCCCCACGTCGTGATGTTCGAGGGATTTCGGCCATTTTTCAAAAGACTGAGCATATTTATATTTTGAACGCTTGGATAGTCGGTGTACGAAGAATTGAGCATAACTTTTGCACACGGTGTCCGTTTTTGGCCCATAAGTACTTTTTGAAAATGTAGCGACCGTTTTGGATTGAACCACCACCTCGTCCTGATGTTCGAGGGATTTCGGCCATTTTTCGAAAGACTGAACAATTTTATATTTGGAACGCTTGGATAGTCGACGTACAATGAATTGGGCGTAACTTTTGCACACGGTGTCCCTTTTTGGCCCATAAGTACTTCTTGGAAATGTAGCGACCGTTTTGGATTGAACACACCACTTCATCATGACGTATGAGGGATTTCGGCCATTTTTCGAAAGAATGGACACTTTTATATTTGGAATGCTTGGAAAGTCGGCGTACGAAAAATTGAGCGTAACTTTTGCACACGGTGTCCATTTTGGGGCCATAAGTACTTTTTGGAAATGTAGCGACCGTTTTGGATTGAACTCACCACCTCGTCGTGACGTTCAAGGTATTTCGGCCATTTTTTGAACGACTGAGCACTTTATATTTGGAACGTTTGGATAGTCGACGTACGAAGAATTGAACGTAACTTTTGCGCATGGTGTCCGTTTTGGGCCCATAAATACTTTTTGGAAATGTAGCAACCGTTTTTGGTTGAACTCAGCACCTCGTCGTGACGTTCGGGGGATTTTGTCCATTTTTCGAAAGGCTGAGCACTTTTATATTTGGAACGCTTGGATAGTCGATGTACGAAGAATTGAGCGTAACTTTTGCACACGGTGTCCGTTTTGGGCCCATAAGTACTTTTTGGAAATGTAGCGACCGTTATGGATTGAACTCACCACCTTGTCGTGACGTTCAAGGGATTTTGGCCATTTTTCGAAGGACTGAGCCCTTATATTTGGAACGCTTGGATAGTCGGCGTACGAAGAATTGAGCGTAACTTTTGCACTCGGTGTCCATTTTGGGTCCATAAGTACTTTTTGGAAATGTAGCGAACGTTTTGGATTGAACTCACCACTTCATCGTGACGTACGAGGGATTTCGGCCATTTTTCGAAAGAATGGACACTTTTATATTTGGAACGCTTGGATAGTCGGCGTACGAAGAATTGAGCGTAACTTTTGCACATGGTGTCCATTTTGGACCCATAAGTAATTTTTGGAAATGTAACGACCGTTTTTGATTGTACTCATCACCTCGTCATGACGTTCGAGGGATTTCGTCCATTTTTCAAAAGAATGAGCACTTTATATTTGGAACGCTTGGATAGTCGGCGTACGAAGAATTGACCGTAACTTTTTCACACGGTGTCCGTTTTGGGCCCATAAGTATTTTTTGGAAATGTAGCGACTCTTTTGAATTGAACTCACCACCTCGCCATGACGTTCGAGGGATTTCAGCCATTTTTCGAAAGACGGAGCACTTTTATATTTGGAACGCTTGGATAGTCGGCGTACGAAGAATTGTGCGTAACTTTTGCACACGGTGTCCGTTTTGGGCCCATAAGTACTTTTTGGAAATGTAGCGACCGTTTTGGATTGAACTAACCACCACGTCATAACGTTCGAGAGATTGCGGCCATTTTTCAAAGGACTGAGCACATTTATATTTGGAGCGCTTGGATAGTCGGCGTACGAAGAATTGAGCATAACTTTTGCACACGGTGTCCATTTTGGGCCCATAAGTAGTTTTTGGAAATGTAGCGACCGTTTTAGATTGAACTCACCACCTCGTCGTGACGTTCGAGGGATTTCGGCCATTTTTCGAAAGACTGAGCACTTTTATATTTGGAACGCTTGGATAGTCGATGTACGAAGAATTGAGGGTAACTTTTGCACATGGTGTCCATTTTGGGCTCATAAGTACTTTTTGAAAATGTAGCGACCGTTTTGGATTGAACTCACCACCTCGTCATGATGTTCGAGGGATTTCTACCATTTTTTGAGAGACTGAGCAATTTTATATTTGGAACGCTTGGATAGTCGACCTACGAAGAATTGAGCGTAAGTTTTGCACACGGTGACCGTTTTTGGCCCATAATTACTTTTTGGAAATGTAGCGACCGTTTTGGATTGAACGCACCACTTCATCATGACGTACGAGGGATTTCGGCCATTTTTCGAAAGAATGGACACTTTTATATTTGGAATGCTTGGAAAGTCGGCGTACGAAAAATTGAGCGTAACTTTTGCACACGGTGTCCGTTTTGGGCCCATAAGTACTTTTTGGAAATGTAGCGACCGTTTTGGATTGAACTCACCACTTCGTCGTGACGTTCCACGTATTTCGGCCATTTTTCGAAAGACTGAGCACTTTATATTTGGAACGCTTGGATAGTCGACGTACGAAGAATTGAACGTAACTTTTGCGCACGGTGTCCGTTTTGGGCCCATAAGTACCTTTTGGAAATGTAGCAACCGTTTTTGATTGAACTCAGCACCTCGTCATGACGTTCGGGGGATTTTGGCCATTTTTCAAGAGGCTGAGCACTTTTATATTTGGAACGCTTGGATAGTCGGCGTACGAAGAATTGAGCGTAACTTTTGCACACGGTGTCAGTTTTGGGCCCATAATTACTTATTGGAAATGTACCGACCATTATGGATTGAACTCACCACCTCGTCATGATGTTCGAGGGATTTTGGCCATTTTTCGAAGGACTGAGCCCTTATATTTGGAACGCTTGGATAGTCGGCGTACGAAGAATTGAGGGTA
This sequence comes from Olea europaea var. sylvestris, assembly GCF_002742605.1. Taxonomy (NCBI): domain Eukaryota; kingdom Viridiplantae; phylum Streptophyta; class Magnoliopsida; order Lamiales; family Oleaceae; genus Olea; species Olea europaea. The sequence continues at coordinate 16,364 of NW_019262885.1, read as the reverse complement.
ACTTTTGCACTCGGTGTCCGTTTCGGGCCCATAAGTACTTTTTGGAAATGTAGCAACCGTTTTGGATTGAACTCACCACCTCGTCATGACGTTCGAGGGTTTTCGACCATTTTTCAAAAGACTTAGCACTTTTATATTTGGAACGCTTTGATAGTCGACGTACGAAGAATTGAGCTTAACTTTTGCACACGGTGTCCATTTTGGGTCCATAAGTACTTTTTGGAAATGTAGCGACCGTTTTGGATTGAACTCACCACTTCATCGTGACGTACGAGGGATTTCGGCCATTTTTCGAAAGAATGGGCACTTTTATATTTGGAACGCTTGGATAGTCGGCGTACGAAGAATTGAGCATAACTTTTGCAGACGGTGTTGTTTTGGGCCCATAAATACTTTTTGGAATTGTAGCGGCTCTTTTGAATTGAACTCACCACCTCGCTGTGACATTCGAGGGATTTCGGCCATTTTTCGAAAGACGGAGCACTTTTATATTTGGAACGCTTGGATAGTCGGCGTACGAAGAATTGAGCGTAACTTTTGCACACGGCGTCCGTTTTGGGCCCATAAGTACTTTTTAGAAATGTAGCTACCGTTTTGGATTGAACTCACCACCACGTCGTGACGTTCGAGGGATTTCAGCCATTTTTCAAAAGATTGAGCACATTTATATTTGGAACGCTTGGATAGTCGGCGTACGAAGAATTGAGCATAACTTTTGCACACGGTGTCCATTTTGGACCCATAAGTAATTTTTGGAAATGTAACGACCCTTTTGGATTGAACTCACAACTTCGTCGTGACCTATGAGGGATTTCGGCCATTTTTTGAAAGAATGAGCACTTTTATATTTGGAACGCCTGGATAGTCGGCGTACGAAGAATTGAGCGTAACTTTTGCACACGGTGTCCATTTTGGACCCATAAGTAATTTTTGGAAATGTAACGACCCTTTTTGATTGTATTCATCACCTCGTCATGACGTTCGAGGGCTTTCGTCCATTTTTCAAAAGAATGAGCACTTTATATTTGGAACGCTTGGATAGTCGGCGTACGAAGAATTGAGCTTAACTTTTGCACACGGTGTCCATTTTGGGTCCATAAGTACTTTTTGGAAATGTAGCGACCGTTTTGGATTGAACTCCCCACCACGTCGTGACGTTCGAGGGATTTCAGCCATTTTTCAAAAGACTGAACACATTTATATTTGGAACGCTTGGATAGTCGGCGTACGAAGAATTGAGCATAACTTTTGCACACGGTGCCCATTTTGGGACCATAAGTACTTTTTGGAAATGTAGCGACCGTTTTGGATTGAGCTCACAAGTTCGTCGTGACATTCGAGGGGTTTCGGCCATTTTTCGAAAGAATGAGCACTTTATATTTAGAACGCTTGGATAGACTGCGTACGAAGAATTGAACGTAACTTTTGCACACGGTGTCCGTTTTGGACCCATATGTACTTTTTGAAAATGTAGCGACCATTTTGGATTGAACTCTACACCTTGTCGTGACGTTCGAAGGATTTCGGCCATTTTTCAAAAGAATGAGCACTTTTATATTTGGAACGCTTGGATAGTCGGCGCACGAAGAATTGAGCGTAACTTTTGCACACGGTGTCCATTTTGGACCCATAAGTATTTTTTGGAAATGTAACGACCCTTTTTGATTGTACTCATCACCTTGTCATGACGTTCGAGGGCTTTCGTCCATTTTTCAAAAGAATGAGCACTTTATATTTGGAACGCTTGGATAGTCGGCGTACGAAGAATTGACCGTACCTTTTTCACACGGTGTCCGTTTTGGGCCCATAAGTATTTTTTGGAAATGTAGCGACTCTTTTGAATTGAACTCACCACCTCCCCATGACGTTCGAGGGATTTTTGCCATTTTTCGAAAGACGGAGCACTTTTATATTTGGAACGCTTGGATAGTCGGCGTACGAAGAATTGAGCGTAACTTTTGCACACGGTGTCCGTTTTGGGCCCATAAGTATTTTTTGGAAATGTAGCGACTCTTTTGAATTGAACTCACCACCTCCCCATGACGTTCGAGGGATTTTTGCCATTTTTCGAAAGACGGAGCACTTTTATATTTGGAACGCTTGGATAGTCGGCGTACGAAGAATTGAGCATAACTTTTGCACACGGTGTCCATTTTGGGCCCATAAGTAGTTTTTGGAAATGTAGCGACCGTTTTAGATTGAACTCACCACCTCGTCGTGACGTTCGAGGGATTTCGGCCATTTTTCGAAAGACTGAGCACTTTTATATTTGGAACGCTTGGATAGTCGATGTACGAAGAATTTAGTGTAACTTTTGCACACGGTGTCCATTTTGGGCCCATAAGTACTTTTTGAAAATGTAGCGACCGTTTTGGATTGAACTCACCACCTCGTCATGATGTTCGAGGGATTTCGACCATTTTTTGAGAGACTGAGCAATTTTATATTTGGAACGCTTGGATAGTCGACCTACGAAGAATTGAGCGTAAGTTTTGCACACGGTGTCCGTTTTTGGCCCATAATTACTTTTTGGAAATGTAGCGACCGTTTTGGATTGAACGCACCACTTCATCATGACGTACGAGGGATTTCGGCCATTTTTCGAAAGAATGGACACTTTTATATTTGGAATGCCTGGAAAGTCGGCGTACGAAAAATTGAGCGTAACTTTTGCACACGGTGTCCGTTTTGGGCCCATAAGTACTTTTTTTGGAAATGTAGCGACCGTTTTGGATTGAATTCACCACTTCGTCGTGACGTTCCACATATTTCGGCCATTTTTCGAAAGACTGAGCACTTTATATTTGGAACGCTTGGATAGTCGACGTGCGAAGAATTGAACGTAACTTTTGCGCACGGTGTCCGTTTTGGGCCCATAAGTACCTTTTGGAAATGTAGCAACCATTTTTGATTGAACTCAGCACCTCGTCATGACGTTCGGGGGATTTTGGCCATTTTTCGAGAGGCTGAGCACTTTTATATTTGGAACGCTTGGATAGTCGGCGTACGAAGAATTGAGCGTAACTTTTGCACACGGTGTCAGTTTTGGGCCCATAATTACTTATTGGAAATGTACCGACCATTATGGATTGAACTCACCACCTCGTCGTGACGTTCGAGGGATTTTGGCCATTTTTCGAAGGACTGAGCCCTTATATTTGGAACTCTTGGATAGTCGGCGTACGAAGAATTGAGCGTAACTTTTGCACTCGGTGTCCGTTTCGGGCCCATAAGTACTTTTTGGAAATGTAGCAACCGTTTTGGATTGAACTCACCACCTCGTCATGACGTTCGAGGGTTTTCGACCATTTTTCAAAAGACTGAGCACTTTTATATTTGGAACGCTTTGATAGTCGACGTACGAAGAATTGAGCTTAACTTTTGCACACGGTGTCCATTTTGGGTCCATAAGTACTTTTTGGAAATGTAGCGACCGTTTTGGATTGAACTCACCACTTCATCGTGACGTACGAGGGATTTCGACCATTTTTCGAAAGAATGGGCACTTTTATATTTGGAATGCTTGGATAGTCGGCGTACGAAGAATTGAGCGTAACTTTTGCAGACGGTGTCCGTTTTGGGCCCATAAATACTTTTTGGAATTGTAGCGGCTCTTTTGAATTGAACTCACCACCTTGCTGTGACATTCGAGGGATTTCGGCCATTTTTCGAAAGACGGAGCACTTTTATATTTGGAACGCTTGGATAGTCGGTGTATGAAGAATTGAGCGTAACTTTTGCACACGGCGTCCGTTTTGGGCCCATAAGTACTTTTTAGAAATGTAGCTACCGTTTTGGATTGAACTCACCACCACGTCGTGACGTTCGAGGGATTTCAGCCATTTTTCAAAAGACTGAGCACATTTATATTTCGAACGCTTGGATAGTCGGCGTACGAAGAATTGAGCATAACTTTTGCACACAGTGTCCATTTTGGGCCCATAAGTACTTTTTGGAAATGTAGCGACCGTTTTGGATTGAGCTCACAAGTTCGTCGTGACATTCGAGGGATTTCGGCCATTTTTCGAAAGAATGAGCACTTTTATATTTGGAACGCTTGGATAGTCGGCGTACGAAGAATTGAGCGTAACTTTTGCACACGGTGTCCATTTTGGACCCATAAGTAATTTTTGGAAATGTAACGACCCTTTTTGATTGTACTCATCACCTCGTCATGACGTTCGAGGGCTTTCATCCATTTTTCAAAAGAATGAGCACTTTATATTTGGAACGCTTGGATAGTCGGCGTACGAAGAATTGACCGTAACTTTTTCACACGGTGTCCGTTTTGGGCCCATAAGTACTTTTTGGAATTGTATTGACTCTTTTGAATTGAACTCACCACCTTGCCGTGACGTTCGAGGGATTTCGGCCATTTTTCGATAGACGGAGCACTTTTATATTTGGAACGCTTGGATAGTCGGCGTACGAAGAATGAGCGTAACTTTTGCACACGGTGTCCGTTTTGGGCCCATAATTACTTTTTGGAAATGTAGCGACCGTTTTGGATTGAACTCACCACCACGTCGTGACGTTCGAGAGATTACGGCCATTTTTCAAAGGACTGAGCACATTTATATTTGGAACGCTTGGATAGTCGGCGTACGAAGAATTGAGCATAACTTATGCACACGATGTCCATTTTGGGCCCATAAATAGTTTTTGGAAATGTAGCGACCGTTTTAGATTGAACTCACCACCTCGTCGTGACGTTCGAGGGATTTCGACCATTTTTCGAAAGACTGAGCACTTTTATATTTGGAACGCTTGGATAGTCGATGTACGAAGAATTGAGCGTAACTTTTGCACACGGTGTCCATTTTGGGCCCATAAGTACTTTTTGAAAATGTAGCGACCGTTTTGGATTGAACTCACCACCTCGTCATGATGTTCGACGGATTTCGACCATTTTTCAAAAGACTGAGCACTTTTATATTTGGAACACTTTGATAGTCGACGTACAAAGAATTGAGCGTAACTTTTGCACACGGTGTCCATTTTGGGTCCATAAGTACTTTTTCGAAATGTAGCGACCGTTTTGGATTGAATTCACCACTTCATCATGACGTACGAGGGATTTCAGCCATTTTTTGAAAGAATGGGCACTTTTATATTTGGAACGCTTAGATAGTCGGCGTACGAAGAATTGAGCGTAGCTTTTGCAGACGATGTCCGTTTTGGGCCCATAAGTACTTTTTGGAATTGTAGCGACTCTTTTGAATTGAACTCACCACCTCACCATGACGTTCGAGGGATTTCGGCCATTTTTCGAAAGACGGAGCACTTTTATATGTGGAACGCTTGGATAGTCCGCGTACGAAGAATTGAGCGTAACTTTTGCACACGGTGTCCGTTTTGGGCCCATAAGTACTTTTTGGAAATGTAGCGACCGTTTTGGATTGAACTAACCACCACGTCGTGACGTTCGAGAAATTACGGCCATTTTTCAAAGGACTGAGCACATTTATATTTGGAACGCTTGGATAGTCGGCGTACGAAGAATTGAGCATAACCTTTGCACACGGTGTCCATTTTGGGCCCATAAGTAGTTTTTGGAAATGTAGCGACCGTTTTAGATTGAACTCACCACCTCGTCGTGACGTTCGACGGATTTCGGCCATTTTTCGAAAGACTGAGCACTTTTATATTTGGAACGCTTGGATAGTCGATGTACGAAGAATTGAGTGTAACTTTTGTACACGGTGTCCATTTTGGGCCCATAAGTACTTTTTGGAAATGTAGCTACCGTTTTGGATTGAACTCACCACCTCGTCATGATGTTCGAGGGATTTCAACCATTTTTTGAGAGACTGAGCAATTTTATATTTGGAACGCTTGGATAGTCGACGTACGAAGAATTGAGCGTAAGTTTTGCACACGGTGTCCGTTTTTGGCCCATAAGTACTTTTTGGAAATGTAGCGACCGTTTTGGATTGAACTCACCACTTCATCATGACGTACGAGGGATTTCGGCCATTTTTCGAAAGAATGGACACTTTTATATTTGGAATGCTTGGAAAGTCGGCGTACGAAAAATTGAGCGTAACTTTTGCACATGGTGTCCATTTTTGGCCCATAAGTACTTTTTGGAAATGTAGCGACCGTTTTGGATTGAACTCAACACTTCGTCGTGACGTTTGATGTATTTCGGCCATTTTTCGAAAGACTGAGCACTTTATATTTGGAACGCTTGGATAGTCGACGCACGAAGAATTGAACGTAACTTTTACGCACGGTGTCCGTTTTAGGCCCATAAGTACTTTTTTGAAATGTAGCAACCGTTTTGGATTGAACTCAGCACCTCTTCATGACGTTCGAGGGATTTTGGGCATTTTTTGAAGGACTGAGCACTTTTATATTTGGAATGCTTGGATAGTCGGCGTACGAAGAATTGAGCGTAACTTTTGCACACGGTGTCAGTTTTGGGCCCATAATTACTTTTTGGAAATGTAGCGACCGTTATGGATTGTACTCACCACCTCGTCGTGACGTTCGAGGGATTTTGGCCATTTTTCGAAGGACTGAGCCCTTTATATTTGGTACGCTTGATAGTCGGCGTACGAAGAATTGGGCGTAAGTTTTGCACACGGTGTCCGTTTTGGGACCATAGGTACTTTTTGGAAATGTATTGACCATTTTGGATTGAACTCACCACCTCGTCGTGACGTTCTAGGGATTTCGGCCATTTTTCGAAAGACTGAGCACTTTTATATTTGGAACACTTGGATAGTCGGCGTACGAAGAATTGAGCATAACTTTTGCACACGGTGTCCATTTTGGGCCCGTAAGTACTTTTAGGAAATGTTGCGACCGTTTTGGATTGAACTTACCACTTCGTCGTGACGTACGAGGGATTTCAGCCATTTTACGAAAGAATAGGGATTTTTATATTTGGAACGCTTGGATAGTTGGCGTACGAAGAATTGAACGTAACTTTTGCGCACGGTGTCCGTTTTTGGCCCCTAAGTACTTTTTGGAAATGTAGCGACTGTTTTGGATTGAACTCACCACCTCGTCATGACGTTCGAGGGATTTCGGCCATTTTTTGAAAGACTGAGCACTTTTATATTTGGAACGCTTGGATAGTCGGCGTACGAAGAATTGAACTTAACTTTTGCACACGGTGTCCGTTTTGGGCCCATAAATAGTTTTTGGAAATGTAGCGACCGTTTTGGATTGAACTCACCACCTCGTCGTGACATTCGAGGGATTTCGGCCATTTTTTGAAAGAATGAGCACTTTATAATTGGAATGGTCGAATAGTCCGCGTACGAAGAATTGAACGTAACTTTTGCACACAGTGTCCGTTTTGGACCCATATGTACTTTTTTGGAAATTTAGCGACCATTTTGGATTGAACTCTACACCTCGTCGTGACGTTCGAGGGATTTTGGCCATTTTTCGAAAGAATGAGCACTTTTATATTTGGAACGCTTGGATAGTCAGCGTACGAAGAATTGAGCGTAACTTTTGCACACGGTGTCCATTTTGGACCCATAAGTAATTTTTGGAAATGTAACGACCCTTTTTGATTGAACTCATCACCTCGTCGTGACCTTCGAGGGATTTCGTCCATTTTTCAAAAGAATGAGCACTTTATATTTGGAACGCTTGGATAGTCGATGTACGAAGAATTGACCGTAACTTTTTCACACGGTGTCCGTTTTGGGCCCATAAGTATTTTTTGGAAATGTAGCGACTCTTTTGAATTGAACTCACCACCTCGCCGTGACGTTCAAGGGATTTCGGCCATTTTTCGAAGGACGGAGCACTTTTATATTTTGAACGCTTGGATAGTTGGCGTACGAAGAATTGAGCGTAACTTTTGCACACGGTGTCCGTTTTGGGACCATAAGTACTTTTTGGAAATGTAGCGACCGTTTTTGATTGAACTCACCACCACGTCGAGGGATTTAAGCCATTTTTCAAAAGACTGAGCACATTTATATTTGGAACGCTTGGATAGTCGGCGTACGAAGAATTGAGCATAACTTTTGCACACGGTGTCCATTTTGGGCCCATAAGTACTTTTTGGAAATGTAGCGACCGTTTTAGATTGGAATCACCACATCGTCGGGACGTTCGACGGATTTCGGCCATTTTTCGAAAGACTGAGCACCTTTATATTTGGAACGCTTGGATAATCGATGTACGAAGAATTGAGTGTAACTTTTGCACACGGTGTCCATTTTGGGCCCATAAGTACTTTTTGGAAATGTAGCGACCGTTTTGGATTGAACTCACCACCTCGTCATGATGTTCTAGGGATTTCGACCATTTTTCGAAAGACTGAGCAATTTTATATTTGGAACGCTTGGATAGTCGCCGTACGAAGAATTGAGCGTAACTTTTGCACATGGTGTCCGTTTTTGGTCCATAAGTACTTTTTGGAAATGTAGCGACCGTTTTGGATTGAACTCACCACTTCATCATGACGTACGAGGGATTTTGGCCATTTTCCGAAAGAATGTACACTTTTATATTTGGAATGCTTGGAAAGTCGGCGTACGAAAAATTGAGCGTAACTTTTGCACACGGTGTCCGTTTTTTGCCCCTAAGTACTTTTTGGAAATGTAGCGACCGTTTTGGATTGAACTCACCACTTCGTCGTGACGTTCGAGGTATTTCGGCCATTTTTTGAAAGACTGAGCACTTTATATTTGGAACGCTTGGATAGTCGACGTACGAAGAATTGAACGTAACTTTTGTGCACGGTGTCCGTTTTCGGCCCATAAGTACTTTTTGGAAATGTAGCAACCGTTTTGGATTGAACTCAGCACCTCGTCGTGACGTTCGGGGGATTTCGGCCATTTTTCGAAAGACTGAGCACTTTTATATTTGGAACGCTTTGATAGTCGGCGTACGAAGAATTGAGTGTAACTTTTGCACACCGTGTCCATTTTGGGCCCGTAAGTACTTTTTGGAAATGTAGTGACCGTTTTAGATTGAACTCACCACCTCGTCGTGACGTTCGATGGATTTTGGCCATTTTTCGAAAGACTGAGCACTTTTATATTTGGAACGCTTGGATAGTCGATGTACGAAGAATTGAGCGTAACTTTTGCACACGGTGTCCATTTTGGGCCCATAATTACTTTTTGGAAATGTAGCGACCGTTTTGGATTGAACTCACCACCTCGTCATGATGTTCGAGGGATTTTGACCATTTTTCGAAAGACTGAGCACTTTTATATTTGGAACGCTTGGATAGTCGATGTACGAAGAATTGAGCGTAACTTTTGCACACGGTGTCCATTTTGGGCCCATAAGTACTTTTTGGAAATGTAGCGACCGTTTTGGATTGAACTCACCACCTCGTCATGATGTTTGAGGGATTTTGGCCATTTTTCGAAAGAATGGACACTTTTATATTTCGAATGCTTGGAAAGTCGGCGTACGAAAAATTGAGTGTAACTTTTGCACACGGTGTCCATTTTGGGCCCCTAAGTACTTTTTGGAAATGTAGCGACCGTTTTGGATTGAACTCACCACTTCGTCATGACGTACGAGGGATTTTGGCCATTTTCCGAAAGAATGGACACTTTTATATTTGGAATGCTTGGAAAGTCGGCGTACGAAAAATTGAGCGTAACTTTTACACACGGTGTCCATTTTGGGCCCCTAAGTACTTTTTGGAAATGTAGCGACCGTTTTGGATTGAACTCACCACTTCGTCGTGACGTTCGAGGTATTTCGGCCAATTTTGGAAAGACTGAGCACTTTATATTTGGAACGCTTGGATAGTCGACGTACGAAGAATTGAACGTAACTTTTGTGCACGGTGTCCGTTTTCGGCCCATAAGTACTTTTTGGAAATGTAGCAACCGTTTTGGATTGAACTCAGCACCTCGTCATGACGTTCGGGGGATTTCGGCCATTTTTCGAAAGACTGAGCACTTTTATATTTGGAACGCTTGGATAGTCGATGTACGAAGAATTGAGCGTAACGTTTGCACACGGTGTCCATTTTGGGCCCATAAGTACTTTTTGGAAATGTAGCGACCGTTTTGGATTGAACTCACCACCTCGTCATGATGTTCGAGGGATTTCAACCATTTTTCGAAAGACTGAGCAATTTTATATTTGGAACGCTTGGATAGTCGACGTACGAAGAATTGAGCGTAACTTTTGCACACGGTGTCCGTTTTTGGCCCATAAGTACTTTTTGGAAATGTAGCAACCGTTTTGGATTGAACTCACCACCTCGTCATGATGTTCGAGGGATTTCGACCATTTTTCGAAAGACTGAGCAATTTTATATTTGGAACACTTGGATAGTCGACGTACGAAGAATTGAGCGTAACTTTTGCACACGGTGTCCGTTTTGGGCCCTTAAGTACTTTTTGGAAATGTAGCGACCGTTTTAGATTGAACTCACCACTTCGTCGTGACGTTCGAGGTATTTCAGCCATTTTTTGAAAGACTGAGCACTTTATATTTGGAACGCTTGGATAGTCGACGTAAGAAGAATTGAACGTAACTTTTGTGCACGGTGTCCGTTTTCGGCCCATAAGTACTTTTTGGAAATGTAGCAACCGTTTTGGATTGAAATCAGCACCTCGTCGTGACGTTCGGGGGATTTCGGCCATTTTTTGAAAGACTGAGCACTTTTATATTTGGAACGCTTTGATAGTCGGCGTACGAAGAATTGAGTGTAACTTTTGCACACCGTGTCCATTTTGGGCCCATAAGTACTTTTTGGAAATGTAGCGACCGTTATGGATTGAACTCACCACCTCGTCGTGATGTTCGAGGGATTTTGGCCATTTTTCATAGGACTGAGCCCTTTTATTTGGAACGCTTGGATAGTCGGCGTACGAAGAATTGAGCGTAACTTTTGCACTCGGTGTCCGTTTCAGGCCCATAATTACTTTTTGGAAATGTAGCGACCATTTTGGATTGAACTCACCACTTCGTCGTGACGTTCGAGGGATTTCAGCCATTTTTCGAAAGACTGAGCACTTTTATATTTGGAACGCTTTGATAGTCGACGTACGAAGAATTGAGCGTAACTTTTGCACACGGTGTCCATTTTGGGCCCATAAGTACTTTTTGGAAATGTAGCGACCGTTTTGGATTGAACTCGCCACTTCATCGTGACGTACGAGGGATTTCGGCCATTTTTCGAAAGAATGGGCACTTTTATATTTGGAACGCTTGGATAGTCGGCGTACGAACAATTGAGCGTAACTTTTGCACACGGTGTCCATTTCGGGCCCATAAGTACTTTTTGGAATTGTAGCGACCGTTTTGGATTGAATTCACCACCTCGTCGTGAAGTTTGAGGGATTTCGGCCATTTTTTGACAGACTGAGCACTTTTATATTTGGAATGCTTGGATAGTCGGCATACGAAGAATTGAACGTAACTTTTGCACACGGTGTCCGTTTTGGGCCCATAAGTACTTTTTGGAAATGTAGCGACCGTTTTGGATTGAACTCACCACTTCATCGTGACGTACGAGGGATTTCGGCCATTTTTTGAAACAATGGGCACTTTTATATTTGGAACGCTTGGATAGTCGGCGTACGAACAATTGAGCGTAACTTTTGCACACGGTGTCCATTTCGGGCCCATAAGTACTTTTTGGAATTGTAGCGACCGTTTTGGATTGAATTCACCACCTCATCGTGAAGTTCGAGGGATTTCGGCCATTTTTTGACAGACTGAGTACTTTTATATTTGGAATGCTTGGATAGTCGGCATACGAAGAATTGAACGTAACTTTTGCACACGGTGTCCGTTTTGGGCCCATAAGTACTTTTTGGAAATGTAGCGACCGTTTTGGATTGAACTCACCACTTCATCATGACGTTCGAGTTATTTCGGCCATTTTTCGAAAGACTGAGCACTTTATATTTGGAATGCTTGGAGAGTCGGCGTACGAAGAATGGAACGTAACTTTTGTGCACGATGTCCGTTTTGGGCCCATAAGTACTTTTTGGAAATGTAGCGACCGTTTTGGATTGAACTCACCACCTCGTCGTGACGTTCAGGGGATTTCGGCCATTTTTCAAAAGACTGTACACTTTTATATTTGGAACGCTTGGATAGTCGGCGTACGAAGAATTGAGCGTAACTTTTGCACACGGTGTCCGTTTTGGGCCCATAAGTACTTTTTGGAAATGTAGCAACCGTTATGGATTGAACTCACCACCTCGTCGTGACGTTTGAGGGATTTCGGCCATTTTTCAAAACACTGAGCACTTTTATATTTTGAACGCTTGGATAGTCGGCGTACGAAGAATTGAGCATAACTTTTGCACACGGTGTCCATTTTGGGCCCATAAGTACTTTTTGGAAATGTAGCGACCGTTTTGGACTGAACTCACCACTTCGTCGTGACGTACGAGGGATTTCGGCCATTTTTCGAAAGAATGGGCACTTTTATATTTGGAACGCTTGGATAGACGGCGTACAAAGAATTGAGCGTAACTTTTGCACACAGTGTCCGTTTTGGGCCCATAATTACTTTTTGGAAATGTAGCGACCATTTTGGATTGAACTCACCACTTCGTCGTGACATTCGAGGGATTCCAGGCATTTTTTGAAAGACTGAGCACTTTATATTTGGAACGCTTTGATAGTCGGCGTACGAAGAATTGAACGTAACTTTTGCGCACGGTGTCCGTTTTGGTCCCATAAGTACTTTTGGAAATGTAGCGACTGTTTTGGATTGAACTCACCACCTCGTCGTGACGTTCGAGGGATTTCGGCCATTTTTCAAAAGACTAAGAACCGTTATATTTGGAACGCTTGGATAGTCGGCGTACGAAGAATTGAACGTAACTTTTGTACACAGTGCCCGTTTTGGGCCCATAAATATTTTTTGGAAATGTAGCGACTGTTTTGGATTGAACTCACCACCTCGTCGTGACGTTCGAGGGATTTCAGCCATTTTTCGAAAGAATGGGCACTTTTATATTTGGAACGCTTGGATAGTCGGCGTACGAAGAATTGAACGTAACTTTTGCGCACGGTGTCCGTTTTGGTCCCATAAGTACTTTTTGGAAATGTAGCGACTGTTTTGGATTGAACTCACCACCTCGTCGTGACGTTCGAGGGATTTCGGCCATTTTTCAAAAGACTGAGAACCGTTATATTTGGAACGCTTGGATAGTCGGCGTACGAAGAATTGAACGTAACTTTTGTACACAGTGCCCGTTTTGGGCCCATAAATATTTTTTGGAAATGTAGCGATCATTTTGGATTGAACTCACCACTTCATCGTGACGCTCGAGGAATTTCGGCCATTTTTCGAAAGAATGAGCACTTTTATATTTGGAACGCTTGGATAGTCGGCGTACGAAGAATTGAACGTAACTTTTGCGCACGGTGTCCGTTTTGGGGCCCATAAGTACTTTTTGGAAATGTAGCGACTGTTTTGGATTGAAATCACAACTTCGTCGTGACGTTCGAGGGATTTCGGCCATTTTTCGAACGAACGAGCACTTTCATACTTGGAACGCTTAGATAGTTGGGGTACGAAGAATTGAGACTAACTTTTGCACACAGTGTCCGTTTTGGGCCCATAAGTACTTTTGGGATATGTGGCGACCGTTTTGGATTGAACCCACAACTTTGTCATGACGTACGAGGGATTTCGGCCATTTTTCGAATGAATGAGCACTTTATATTTGGAACGCTTGGGTAGTCGGCGTACGAGGAATTGAGCGTAACTTTTGCACACGGTGTCCGTTTTGGGCCCATAAGTACTTTTTGGAAATGTGGCGACCGTTTTGGATTGAACTCACCACCTCATCGTGATGTTCGAGGGATTTCGGCCATTTTTCAAAAGACTGAGTACTTTTATATTTGGAACGCTTGGATAGTCGGCGTACGAAGAATTCAGCGTAACTTTTGCACACGGTGTCCATTTTGGGCCCATAAGTAATTTTTGGAAATGTAGCGACCGTTTAAGATTGAGCTCACAACTTCGTCGTAACGTTCGAGGGATTTTGGCCATTTTTCGAAAGAATGAGCACTTTATATTTGGAACGCTTGGATAGTCCGCGTACGAAGAACTGAACGTAACTTTTGCACACGGTGTCCGTTTTGGACCAATAAGTACTTTTTGAAAATGTAGCGACCGTTTTGGATTGAACTCTCCACCTCGTCGTGACGTTCGAGGGATTTCGGCCATTTTTCGAAAGAATGAGCACTTTTATATTTGGAATGCTTGGATAGTCGGCGTATGAAGAATTGAGCGTAACTTTTGCACACGGTGTCCATTTTGAGCCCATAAGTAATTTTTGGAAATGTAACGACCCTTTTTGATTGAACTCATCACCTCGTCATGACGTTCGAGGGATTTCGTCCATTTTTCAAAAGAATGAGCACTTTTATATTTGGAACACTTGGATAGTCGGCGTACGAAGAATTGATCGTAACTTTTTCACACGGTGTCCATTTTGGGCCCACAAGTATTTTTTGGAAATGTAGCGACTCTTTTGAATTGAACTCACCACGTCGCCGTGACGTTCAAGGGATTTCGACTATTTTTCGAAAGACGGAGCACTTTTATATTTGGAACGCTTGGATAGTCGGCGTACGAAGAATTAAGCTTAACTTTTGCACACGGTGTCCGTTTTGGGCCCATAAGTACTTTTTGGAAATGTAGCGACCGTTTTGGATTGAACTCACCACCACGTCGTGAAGTTCGAGAGATTTCGGCCATTTTTCAAAAGATTGAGCACATTTATATTTGGAACGCTTCGATAGTCGGCGTACGAAGAATTGAGCGTAACTTTTGCACACGGTGTCCATTTTGGGCCCATAAGTACTTTTTGAAAATGTAGCGACCGTTTTAGATTGAACTCACCACCTCGTCGTGACGTTCGTGGGATTTTGGCCATTTTTCGAAAGACTAAGAACTTTTATATTTGGAACGCTTGGATAGTCGACGTACGAAGAAATGAGCGTAACTTTTGCACACGGTGTCCATTTTGGGCCCATAAGTACTTTTTTGAAATGTAGCGACCGTTTTTGATTGAACTCACCACCTCCTCATGATGTTCGAGGGATTTCGGCCATTTTTCGAAATACTGAGCAATTTTATATTTGGAACGCTTGGATAGTCGACGTACGAAGAATTGAGCGTAACTTTTGCACACCGTGTCCGTTTTTGGCCCATAAGTACTTTTTGGAAATGTAGCGACCGTTTTGGATTGAACTCACCACTTCATCATGATGTACGAGGGATTTCGGCAATTTTTCGAAAGAATGGACACGTTTATATTTGGAATGCTTGGAATGTCGGCGTACGAAAAATTGAGCGTAACTTTTGCACACAGTGTCCGTTTTGGGCCCATGAGTACTTTTTGGAAATGCAGCGACCGTTTTGGATTGAACTCACCACTTCTTCATGACGTTCGAGGTATTTTGGCCATTTTTCAAAAGACTGAGCACTTTATATTTGGAACGCTTGGATAGTCGACGTACGAAGAATTGAACGTAACTTTTGCGCACGGTGTCCGTTTTGGGCCCATAAGTACTTTTCGGAAAGGTAGCAACCGTTTTGGATTGAACTCAGCACCTCGTCGTGATGTTCGGGGGATTTTGGGTATTTTTTGAAAGACTGAGCACTTTTATATTTGGAACGCTTGGATAGTCGGCGTACGAAGAATTGAGCGTAACTTTTGCACACGGTGTCCGTTTTGGGCCCATAAGTACTTTTTGGAAATGTAGCGACCGTTATGGATTGAACTCACCACCTCGTCGTGACGTTCGAGGGATTTTGGCCATTTTTCGAAGGACTGAGCCCATATATTTGGAACGCTTGGATAGTCGGCGTACGAAGAATTGAGCGTAACTTTTGCACTCGGTGTCCGTTTCGGGTCCATAAATACTTTTTGGAAATGTAGCGACCGTTTTGGATTGAACTCACCACCTCGTCTTGACGTTTGAGGGTTTTTGGCCATTTTTTGAAAGACTGAGCAATTTTATATTTGGATCGCTTTGATAGTCGACGTACGAAGAATTGAGCGTAACTTTTGCACACCGTGTCCGTTTTGGGCCCATAAGTACTTTTTGGAAATGTAGCGACCGTTTTGGATTGAACTCACCACTTCATCGTGACGTACGAGGGATGTCGGCCATTTTTTGAAAGAATGGGCACTTTAATATTTGGAACGCTTGGATAGTCGGCGTACGAAGATTGAGCGTAACTTTTGCACACGGTGTCCGTTTTGGGCCCATAAGTACTTTTTGGAATTGTAGCGACAATTTTGGATTGAACTCACCACCTCGTCATGACGTTCGAGGAATTTCGGCCATTTCTTGACAGACTGAGCACTTTTATATTTGGAATGCTTGGATAGTCGGCGTACGAAGAATTGAACGTAACTTTTGCACACGGTGTCCGT
>NW_019262884.1:9960-21248 GCF_002742605.1 Olea europaea var. sylvestris | reverse complement strand
AAACTCCATTTCGATAAGTCGAAACCTTATTTCAATTTTGTGAATGTGTACGTTGTGTTTTGTGAATATAATATGCATATAATCGGTGTATTCCCCAATAGTAACATCTCCGACCATCTGTGAAGGAACATTACTAGCTCATTCAATCCCTTCAAAAGTTAAACTTAGTGTGTAAGAGATATTGAAATATTCAATTCTTGGAAGCCGCAAAAGGGCTCATATTAAATTCAATCTGCACTGTAAAGTGAAAGGATAAAAATAAAAGCTGCCTAAAAATTAGGTGAAGAAATGAGGGGCGAAAAGCCTAAAAGCATAAAATTACCTTTGGTAATTTGAATGCCAATTTCAAAACTCAAGCTAAAGATATATGCTGCTTAGGCACAAAGATCACTAAATGCTTGAAATCGAAGGAGTCCTAGTTCCTTACCTATACCAACAATCAACGTACTGAAGTAAGATAATATAAGGAATCAACTCAAAAAACGAATGAAGGATAACACTTACTAAATTTGCCATAAAATCGAAGCATAATAGTCGAAGGATTGTGATCATTAGGCTGAAACCCAGTTGTCTCGAACAAAGAAAAATTATAATTTCAGTTATGCGCCTTATTAGGAATAATTACAAATTTTGGGCACTTCCTAGAGCGAGGAGAAAAATAATAATACTCCTTTTGGGAGTTCACTTCATTTCTCACCTTTACGGAATGGTAAATAGACCGAAATGCATCCGTGAAAACTCCCCTCTAAACCTATAGAACTCTGTAACAGAAAGGACTTCACCATATGGGTCCACCCATTTGGAGGAAGTTGGGTATAAGCAATGTTATAAGAAGAAACAACCTCGCGTAAGAAGTGATGGAAAGGAACTCCGAGTCCTATGTCCACTGAATGCTTATGGATAACTATACAGTCATAAGGAGGTCGATCTGTAGTTTGAAACTGCCAAGAACACAATAATTTTATGTCATCACGGACATTAAATCTACCCTAAATTTCACTCAAATCTTGCTAGATGAGATTGGTAAAAATTCTTGAAGCTTCAAAAACCTCCTTATCACTCTCATTAAAGATCATTGATTCACTTGAAGGTTCGCATCCTCGCACCTTAACCCTCCAATGAGAACTATCCTCTTGTCTAAGAAGTTTCGAGTTAACGTAAATACTAGAATAAGTAACTGTAAAGTAAGGTAACGCCTCAATATACAATACTTTTATGAAAGAAGAAGAAGCACTAGGGGAAACATCCCTATGTCATGATTCTTGATGTCAAAATCGTAAGATATACTTTGGGAAGAAATTGCAACAACAACAACAAAAAAAATAATAATAATAAAAAATAAAAAATTGAGTTTAAAAATTATAAACACAAAAGCAAGAAGAGTGTAGAACACGAGGGGCGCCTGATCAAGATTCGAAATGAACAGATGAGATTGTACGTAGTTTACACGTGCATTAAGCTTACATGGGCCACTAATCTAGAAACATGCAAACAGTCCCATTAATGTGTAAATAAAATGGCTATAATCATGACATATCTCCTTTATAGAATACATGTCAGCCACAAGAGAAAAAACTTAAGCGATGCCACCTATAAATTCGTAGCTTGACAATAAACAAGTCCTATATTTAATATGAATAATAAAATTGATTTCGAGGAATATTTGTTGAATTAAGAAATCTACTCTGCGAGCTCATCCCCCTTAGGTGAAATTTAAGATACCACGATGTAATTTGAAGGTTTGCAGAAGAAAATGGATGAACCATCATCCCTATAGCGACAAAAATGGTTATTAAACTACACGTGGATAAATCTGAAAAGCATGATCTTCCAATCAATGAATAACGCTGCATAAATAGCAGAATCAGTTGCCAATTCACAACTAAAAATCGCCATCGGTTATCTTCCAGAATGAATTAATGGCCCCCTAGCCTTGAGGAAAATATAGAAATAACTCCCGTCTAAGAAAAGAAAAGCGTGCAAATTAAAATATCTTATTTCCAAATCGTCATTTCCCCACGTAGAAGAATTCATTGATTGTAATTCTATCGTTAACACTCCATAAGCTAATCCCAGGCACATGTAAACCTCAACAAATCTCAGCCACTTGCACCACGCACATGATTTTTTGTTGAGTGGTGAATTTTTTGCTTCGGATGCGAAACTGAACAAAACCCACAAATGGAAAAAGATTAATTTTGCAGCATAGATACATGCAACAGAATCCAGAATGCCGGAACTAGAAGCACGCATGACAGTACTTGGCAAAGAAGCAGCATTTGCCTTGGCTTCTGTAGAATAAAAGCGGCAGAAGCTTACATTTCAGAGAGTTGTCGCTATTCTTTATGTTGCACGTTCTTAAAAATTGATGCTCGATATTTTCCTAAGGTCATGTGAGTTTTTGCTTTATAGGTTGAATGTAAATTAAATGACCATTTCTCTTAATAAGGTTGACATTTTAAGATAGAATCCAAATCTTTAACAAGAAGAGTTAATTAAGCTCCAAAGACCAATTTGATATGATTAAGACTCAAAAAATAAGCATGCAAATTTGAGATTTATCTTTTAGCATATTCTTGTAAGATGATAACTAGTTTGAGAAGACAAGTCTTAAAAAGTTTTAATTGGACCAAATTGCTTGTTGTTGCTTAATATGCTTTGATACCAAGAGAAAGTATGAAAAGAAAACTTTAAAATGAATAAATGACTATTTATAACTTTATTTAATGATGACTATGGGCCATAAGTACTTCCGACTCCTATTTATAATAAAATAAGATTAACAACTCTCCACTAATTTGTGGTTACTGTTTATCCAAAGAATAGATAACAACTATCAAATAACAAAGTAATAACTCTATTGTAACACCACTTGCTCGTTTTTCATGATTATCATGTCTATCTAAATTAATTTCATTATATTACATTTAGGGGCATTTTCACATATGTCAATTCAAAAATGTCCACTTTTCATAATCTTTGCAAAAATGGCCAAATTTGATACCAAATTCTCTATTTTACTCTTAATGAAAGAATAAATAATTTCATATTGCACATATCAAATCACAATTAATGCTCGACAAAAATGACGAGAACAACATTTAAAGTGTAGAGAAATGTCATGTTCAGAATGAAATGTCATTCTAGACATTTAATATATCGAGAACAACGTTTGAAATTTCGAGAACATTTAATATTGTGATTTGACATGTGTACTTTTGAAATATAAGCGGATTCAAATATCGAGAACGACATTTGAAATGTCGAGAGCATCATTTTAATGTAGCTTCTCATGGAAGCTATTTAAGGGTACGCTCGTCCAAATAATTGCAAAAATAGACATTGAAAAATTTTGGACATTTTTGTAAATAACTATGTCAAAATGGACATTTTTTGTAATTTCCTCTTACCAGTTATTGTTCAATTAATATAATTATTTTCATCGTGACTAACTATATTTTTGTAGTGCATTGTACCTCCTTAACGATCAACGTGCCTATTATTTTAATTATGATATGTTTGTAATTTTATTAAGCTTGAATTTGATTATACATTATATTTATGTGATTATGACTAGTCTTTCTTATGGATTGAACCTAGACATCGAATGGGAATAGTTTCTTTCTTTTATTCTGCTCCCTTTTTGTGTAAATTAATTGGGAAATGTTAAATGAATAATTACTAATGAAAATTATTAACTAGTAGAATCAAATTAGAACTAAATAAGTTAGTAAGAGTATATTAAGGTCTATTTACCTAATCAGCATTAATTTATCTCAATAAATTTCATTAGGTTAGCCATCATTTGCTTCAAGTTCTGGAATTCTGAATCTTGCATCTTGAGACAAGGTACTAGGATTAATATCTGTATTGATATAAATCTATGATTTACTTTATGGTTATTGTTACAAGAGAAATGCTACAATAACAAGCTGAAAAAAGGCTCAAAAACAGGATGCACACGTGTCTATGATTGGAGAGTTTGTAAAAAAATTCAACAACTTGCTGCCACGTTAGTCTACTTTTTGTTCCATGTTTTTTGAGCCTATCTGTTTATCATTTTTGTTGTTACAATGGGCTTATTTGATCCTTTTTGTAAAGTGAAAAATGTGTTTCTCAAAAATGCAACTATTTTAGTTAGCAAATCCGGTTGGAAGCCCACATGGCAACCCCGGATTGGCTCAAATGTGTTCACTTGGATTGTGCTTCTTTGTGAGGCTGTTGGACCATTGGATTCAACGTATGGCTGAGATTTATCTACCCCACTACGAGACTCTCTGGGAAGCTGGACAGTTGAGGTCACTTTCATTTTTTTCTTAGTTTCTAGATTTTTCGAGTCTCTCTTTTGGACTGTCGGTCTTTTTCTTCTGGTTTCTTCGATCTTTAATCTTTTATGAGTTGTCTAGCCAAAATATGGGTTGAATATGTGTGATTCATGTTGCTACAGTAATCAAGCCTGAAATAATGACTGATTTGGTGTCTGCAGTGGTTGCCTGAAAGTTTTATTCGTGTTTTTTGGTTAGGTCTTGAGATTTAAGAGATCCATGTGTGGATTGATGACTATTTCTTGGTCTGATTGAGTTTTTCAGATCTGTACTCCTTTTTTGGACGGTTTTTGTGTGCTTAATAATCTGGCTAATCTCTGAGCCTCCCCGATTAGGCGATTGCCGAACTGAGTGAACAATTTATTGTGTTCATTTACGTTTCTTGCACTATGGTTGATGCTCTATTTACCATTTTCTTTAACTATAAGAGGGAAAAAACCTTACACTTTTGGAATTAAATTTTACAAGATTCTCCAACACGTGTAGGTATGATTATATGTTTATATTTATATGGTTTGCATGCCTCTGTATACTTTACTGCTATTTAGGAATTTAGCCTCTGAAATGGATTAGCCTATAATATTTACTCATTTGACGGCATCATTACGTTATATATCATTTAAATTGTTGCTCTTTTCATTTGCCCAGACCTTATATTAAAATTTTAATATAACTTAATTTCACATTTTTGTAATTTAGTCAAAGCGTAGTGGAATTCTGATGGCAAGCCAATTTCCTCATTTTTTACAATATTTATGTATCAAAGATGCACGCTTTCAGTTGCTGAAAACTCATACTTAATATAACATTCCACCGATCTTTTGCTCTTGCTTTCGGATATTATTATTTAAGAAACTAACTTATTCTTATGGATTTTGGTTCTTTTTGACTAACTATATTGCTAACTATCAAATTAAGTGGTGTCATTAATTTAATTGAAAATGCAGTAGATGCTATATTTCGGTTTACTATTTATGTAAACATGAATGAGCCGAAATGCAAAGGGTTTAAAAAGCTGCACTATGTTAATTGTATGCCGATGCACATTACTTAATTGAGGCACACTTCACCGTGTTAGAGAATTGAGGTATTTAGTACTAATACTTGGAGCACATTCAAGTGATATAATTATAATTTTTTCTAGTGATGTCTATAAAGGCGAATAAGTAAATAAATTAATGGTAATCAATTAGGATCCATGGTACATTGACTTCGTGGGAGGCTAATGACATGTCCATTTGCCATTGTAAAAGTAAATTGCTAGGAATCAAGGTAAATAAATATGTTACCCAAATTTGTTATTATGTGATTTTGATAGTGGACTATTACGTTTTTTATATTATTAATGCTACTCATGACATTTTCATTCATGTTAATGCATCCATAAGCATACATGAAGTTTCAAGAAATAAAAAGCTTTCAAATGCCATGAGTCAATGAATATTTTAAAAAGATATGTATTCCAAATATTTTTATTACGAGGCGTACGCCTATATCATGAAATGTATGAATTGGAAATGGGCGTGAGAGATCTGCGCACTGTTCAATGATAATGTTAATGTCAACCGTTTTGCGGTACTACTGTTAGGACTCGTCTGGGTTCCAAATAATTTTTGCTCACTATATTTTGATTGATTAGACGATATACCAAGTGAACTTACGATGTCAGTGTTAAGTTTTTAAACAAATGAAAGAATTAAGATACATATTGGGAAATGTTTTTATTTTAAAGTTATTTATACGCACATCTTAAATATACATCATATACATGAGGTTTGCTTACTGAGAGTTATCTCATTCCATGTTATCCCTCACCATTTCAGAATGATGAAAGCAAGAGATTCAAGATGATGACTTGTGGTGCGATGGACTCAGTACTGTAACATTTAAATATTGACTTCATTTTGAAAAAAAAAATGTTAACTTTTAAATTTGATTGTCTTATATTTTATCAAGCACAATTTTTTTTTAAATGAAGTAATTAATTTCTATCATTTTTAAGAAAATAAGAAATCATTTTATTACATTTATGATTTTAAGAGGAAATTAAATGATAATACCTTTAAATTTAGGTATTTAGAATTGGGAGTGTTACATCTGCAATATAGGACTCTGTTATTTGATAGATTCTATCAACACACTTGGACTAAAATTTAATTTAATACATTATTTTCAAGATTGTGCTATTAATTCATGCTAGATCTTCTCATCTTGTTGGACTATCCTTTGGTTTGAATTTATTGATCTCAATTCTTGATTACTTAAATTGTCTCGAATGATTTCGAATTTACGCGTGGATTCACAACCTTATTATACCAATATTTTATGGTCTCTTTATCATTCCTTTGATGCTTATCATTTCTGCTGCCAAATCAAGTGACGCTGCCAACAAAAGAACATTTCACGTGAGAGTATCAACTATTATTGGTAGTATCGAAGCTGAGGTGTGAGGTGGTATGAGTAGTATTCAGAAAATATTTGCTTCTATGTCTATTTATTTATTTATACTTTTTTTAATACCTGATGGCTTCAAATTTGGTGTAGATTGTCTGGGAGAAACAACTGAAAGAGGCTGCTTCTCTCAATCGCTCTTGATTCAAAACAAAGTACTTTCTCAATGTTGTATGTTCAAATTATTAAAGACTTCTCGGGGTATTTAAAGTTCAATCTTGTTTACAAGAATAGCTCAAATTGTTATATTTTGATTTATATTTTAGTTTTTAATTGATGTGGAATTTATCAATTTCTAACATAAATTTCAGTTTTCTTTTTTTAAAGTGTTTCTTATGCCACAAAAGACTCCAAATGGGGATGATTTATGTGATTTATTATCTTACACATGGCTCCTCCCCAATGGTTTTAATATTGGAGGGAGATTTCCCTCCAATTCCCCCCCCCCCCCCCCCCAACTTTTTTTCCTTTTTTTTTTTTCTTTCTGGTATTTTTAAAGTTTTTTAAAAAGCGTAAAGATTCCACACTATTGTAATTGTATGAATTGATATGAACCTAATTCCAAAACTTATTTGATACTCTATTCACGAATATTTACTTGTTTTGGCTTTGATCTTATGTCCATGGTGAGCATGGGCTATAGTGCCTACCATGGGAGTGGCAACGTCTGGTATTGCTGCATACATCTGGTGTTGCCATGCATATGATGGGCATCAAACTCAAGCCCACGATGGGTATTAGATCATTTTTGTTACTTTTTATGTTTAAAACATTTGTTATGGGTATTTAGTGCATAAAGGTCTTATTGTAGTGCCTTTAGAATATTCTTGATTGTCTACTCGTTAAATCGTGGTTCACTAATACATCGCATAGGCGGATCTAGGCAAGGGCTAGTCCGGACTATAGCCTGTGCTCATCGTATCCCATATCCACTAAGACCTTAATTTTTTATTTTTATTTTTTCATTTTTAAGTTGAGCCCTTATCCATTTAATCATCAGCCTGTGTTCAACCAAAACAATAGCCCAACTACTTATGCCCAAATCAAATTTTTGACTCAAAAGGAAAATTAAAGTGGAAATTACATTGCAACAGGTGTATAAAATTTACAATTCATATATCAGGTATGGAGTTTACTTGTTCAAATATGAGGTATGAATTTAATTATAAAACCACCCACGCGCACCCGCCCCAACCCCAAACCCTAATTATTCTGATTTTCTTTCTCGCTCTGCACTATCTTTGTCCTCTCTCTACACTCTCTCATTTCTCTTTTCACCGAATAATCGTCGACAATGACGTTGCGCCAACGGTCTACAGCATGACAGCACAATTTGCACGACGATTTGAGTTTGCATAGCATGACAAGACCTAGCCATTTGTCATCAAGTTTTCTAAGATTGCCTTCTACCTTCGACGCCCAGTTCGCACGACGATCTAAGTGCTGTAGTGAAGATCTGAGTGGTGGTTTTGTGGTGTTGGTGGTAAGGTGGTGGTTTGACTGTAGAGGTGGGGACAGCGATTGTGGTGGTGTAGTGGTTGATTTCAACAATTGTGTGTTTTTGTTGAGTTTTGATAGTCTCGATCTGTGGAAATGTGGTCACAAACTAGTACTGAAAATTTAGGACGAGTTTTATTGGTTCTGTGCAGTTGATTGTGGTGGTGGTGCAGGCTGTGATGGCTGCATCGTGGTGGTGGTACAGGCTGTGAGGTGGTAGTGGTGTTGGTGGTTGTCTAATGGTGGTGTTGTGATGATAGTGGTGCAGGTTGTTGGTGGTGGTGGCGACGACGGTGGTGTTGGAGGTAGTAGTGCGTTTTTGTTAGTGCGGGAGGCGATTGTATGTGGAGAGCTGATGGAAGTGGTTGTGGTGGTGGTGGGTGAGGGTGAGGGTGGTCGCAAGTGGCCGTAATGGCAGTGGTGGTGGTGGTGTTGGCGATGTTTGTGATGGTGTTGTGGCGGGGTGGGTAGTGCTTGTGACCAAGTATTGACGGTCGATCGAAATTGGGGTTGGGTATTTGGTGTATGTGACTAAATATTTGATTCCGTGTGACTATTTATAAAACTGTGACTTTAAAATTGATAATTCGTCACTAAAAATATAATTTGTGACCAACAAATTTGAAAATATGTGACTCACAGATTAACTATAACCTATAATTTTTTTTTTTTTGATTTGTGACGAATAAAATAAAGTGTGACCTATAAAATTAAATCGTGACTTGTGAATTTTTTGATTTGTAATCTCGACATAATTCATGACTAATAAATTTGATAATATGTGACCAATAAATAAATTGTGACTTATAATCATGTTTTTGTGACCATTAAGTATTTAAATGTGACCTTATTATATTTAATTAATAAATATTTTAATTAATTATCTCATACCTGAGTTTTGTATTTTCAAACTATACACCTGTCTTGTGATTTGGTGTAAACTAAATCGCTGAATTATAATTTTTCCCAAAATTAAATTTATTGGCCCAAAGCCCTAAAACCAAACCTAATATCCATCTAATCTCCTCTCCCTCCACCTTAATCCCATTTATTTCAATATTCAATCTCCAAACCTGCCGGCAGTCTCTCTCAAGCCCTTGTAAGACTTCTGGAAAATTAAGGAACCCAAATTAAATATTACATCTAATGGAAAAGTAAGGAACCCAAATCCCCCTTTTCTCAACTGTAGCTAGCACCGAACTGGGGTTCAACTGTTCAAACCTTGGAGGGTCGATTTATGTTTGACTGGAATTCGAAAGTCGAAATATTTTTAAAATTTTAGGTTCCAAATTGAACAGAAATGGGGATAAAATAATTGGTTGAATTCGGACCTTTGTTTGGGTGGGTAATTAAACAGATGTAATTATGTATTTACCTTCTTTGTTTACCTTATGTAGCAAACTAGCTTGTGTGGAGGTCACATATTTTATTGTTTTTGAAGTAAAAGTTATTTTTTTTTTGGATTTTTCTTTTAATGGATTTCTCAAAATTTTTTAGAGTTGAAGAGAATTTTTAATGCACATGCCATAGTTACTTAGAGTTGAGTAAAAGTTCATTCTAATGCAGAATTCCTCTTCATTGTTAAATGGTGCCATTGAATTATTTTTGAATTTCAAAGGTAGAATATATTTTTGAAGGGGGTAATTGGCACAAAACGTCCCTACCTGTAAGGTTTATTATGAAAAATGTCCACACCTTTTATTTTTTTTGGCATTTTTGCCCTTATTTCCACATTTCTTTGCCGAAAACGTCCTTTTCACCATTTTTTATGTAAAATGACAAAAATACCCTTCTATTTAAATAAAACCCAAAAATAAAGAAAAGAAAAATAAAGAATAAATTACAATCTTACTCCTAAATGTTTTATAAAGTGCAAGTGAGTCCAAATAATTATTAAAAGGTCTAATTGCACAAAACGTTCCTACGTTTGGTGTATAGTGTGAAAAATATCCCTACATTTCAAATTGGTGAAAGGGATGTCTTCCGTAATGAAATGTGGAAATAGGGATGAAAATGTAAAAAGAAAAAAAGAAAAGAAAAGTTGGTACGTTTTTCTGCAAGAAGTGTTAAACGTAGAGATTTTTTTGCTATTAGGCCTTATTAAAATATTAAAAATAACAAAAACTTTCTCTCTCTTCTCTTCTTCTCCAAATGGGTTAACCACCTTAGAAGCCAAAAAACTCCAACAAACTACCATCCAAACTGTTGGACTACTATACCACTGAAAAGCCCTCAGTTCCTTCTACACATACCACGCAACATCCAATCTTGAAACCTTCGTGTCAATAGGTTTGTTACGAATTGCAAGCCAAAATACCCAACTCGCGAATGTAAATACTAGCAGCATAACCTATTTTGGAGAGACCCATGTCATTTCCAACACACCAATCGACTATACTCACTACATCTCTTCATGGTCTTAAAATATCAATAGATGGTTCAGCGATATGGAGATTCGACGGTTTGGACGATGGTCAGTCAAAGGTTTTTTCACTTCTAATGTGGAAATCCCATTAGGAGAAGAAAATAAGAGAGTTTTTTTTTTTTAATATTTTAATAAAGCCTAATAGCAAAAAAATCCCTATGTTTGACACTTCTTATGGAAAATGTCCCTACATTTCAATTTTTTTTTTGCATTTTCATCCCTATTTTCACTTTTCATTGCGGAAAATGTTCCTTTCACCAATTTAAAATATAGGGACGTTTTTTCACTTCTAATGTGGAAATCCCATTAGGAGAAGAAAATAAGAGAGTTTTTTTTTTTTAATATTTTAATAAAGCCTAATAGCAAAAAAATCCCTATGTTTGACACTTCTTATGGAAAATGTCCCTACATTTCAATTTTTTTTTTGCATTTTCATCCCTATTTTCACTTTTCATTGCGGAAAATGTTCCTTTCACCAATTTAAAATATAGGGACGTTTTTCACACTATAGACCAAACGTAGGGACGTTTTGTGTTATTAGGCATTTTAATAATTATTTGGACTTACTTGCACTTTTTAAAACATTTAGG
>NW_019262884.1:0-1869 GCF_002742605.1 Olea europaea var. sylvestris | reverse complement strand
TTTTAGAGTTGTAATAAAATGAGTCTCAAAATCATAATTATATAATATAGATAATACCATAACTTAAAATCTTATTTAACTATTTAGATAAAGTCATTTTTAACTTTTATATAGATAAATTTTTTTAAAAACTTGAAATTAAATTCAAATGAAATGTTTTTTTTTTAAAGTAATAATAATAGTAAGCTAAAGTCATATAAAAGACTTTTAAAAAAAATTAAAAAAAACTAATAAAGCGTGTCTAAGGAAGACGAAAGAAATGAAGGAAAAAATTCAACTGTTTAGGAATTGGAGAAAAAAGTCTAGGTGCGAAGCAAGGTGCTTTGCCGAGGTTCGAGCCTATGTGGTATTAGGCTAGCTTTTTAGAACACTGATTAATTCATATAACATTGTTCATTGGAGGCTATATTCCATGAGTATACATATATATTATACAATTGTCTTATCTATGTGCCAAGTCTGTTAGACAATTTCAATTGAATTGCTTAGTTTCTTTAGAATGGTTAGTGAATTTAAGTATCTGTAATTTGGATTTATTTATATAGAATTTATGATTCAGTGCTTTCTTCCATGAATATTTATTAAATAATAATGAAGAAAAAAATTTGAGAAATACCATATCTGTGCTTATAGATTTAGTTTTGAAAAATTGTTATAAAAGAAAATCTTGAACCCACTCTATGATTTGAAGGCTCAGCCAGCATTTAAAGTTCGACTCAAGTTGGAAAGATCTAGCCTAGGCACATGTACAGTGTAATTCTCTGCTCATATCCTTCTCAATATTCAATGATAATTTTTCTACTGAGCGTCATGAAATGGGCCAACAGTCCACTCAAAGCATCTTATTTCCAATAATGAGCGTCTAGTTCTAAACCAAGTCAGTCCTATGTAAAGCATTTTAATGCACGAAGTTTCATAGAATTTCATTTTATATGTCATCTATTACAGGTTCTTTTCCATTAGATGTTACTTACCTCGATATTTTGAGCTTTCCTATTGTTTCAATAGATGGAAATAAATACTTAGTTGTATTCATCATTCATTCTTCGAAGTATTTTTGACGTTACCCTCTTAAACGAAAATCTGATGTATATGACACATTTTCTACGGAGCTTTTGTTCAAAAATTCCTTTGGAGTTTCATTACTGCATTATACACTGGTAACGGTGGTGAATATCAATCTCTAACTTCATTTCTCTTTGCCAATGGCATTACTCATCTTAAGATTCCTCCACATACACAGCAACACTATGGATTCTCTTAAGAGTGTTGAAAGAGTCTTGGTCATCCTCATCATATTCTTGACTCTTACTAGAGTTACTTCTTTATAACTGCCTTTATATTATAAATCGATTACCAAAAATGGTCTCTCAATGAAATCACCGTACAAAATAATTTCAAATACCCATCCAACTATGACAAGCCTCTTGTTTTAGTTGCCTCTTTTATCCTTGGTTATGGCTATACAAGAAGCAAAAACTTGAGCCTTGCCCGTATCCCTGCATTTTCATTGAGTATTTCTCAAACTCAAAGTGTATATCATCGTGTTCCTCCAGCAATAAATCTTATATCTCTAGGTAGACTAAGTTCATTATATTCATCATTTCTTCGCCTCCCTTCCAATGCCTTGTCCTCCAGCATCCTTCCAATGGCGCCACTCATTGTTCCTGTTTCCAGTTCCAATCACTATATCGCCATCTTCAACCAGTACAATCCCGCCCGAGTGACAACAACTAGAAACTACAACCTTGCTTTATTCTATCTTACTCTCACAAGATTCTCTTCACTAATTTACTAAATCGACGAAATATTATCCGAATTAATCTGTCAAATTCTTCACAGAAGAATTACACACTCACATGAGATCAG
>NW_019262883.1:0-21250 GCF_002742605.1 Olea europaea var. sylvestris | reverse complement strand
GTTTCCGATCAACCTGCCAAATTTCAGCCCATTCCGACACAGTCGCGAAAAATGACGAAATTGCCCCCGGCGCGATTTTTGTTACTGATCAGCCCGTCAAATTTGAGCTCATTCCGACACAGTCGCGAAAAATGACAAAAATGCCCCCGGCGCGATTTTTGTTTCCGATCAACCTGTCAAATTTTAGCCAATTCCGACACAGTCGCGGAAAATGACGAAATTGTCGTCGGCTAGGTTTTTGTTTCCGATCCACCAGTCAAATTTTAGCCCATTCCGACATCGTCGCGAAAAATGACGAAATTACCCCCGGCGCGATTTTTGTTTCCGATCAACCTGTCAAATTTTAGCCAATTCCGACACTGTTGTGAAAAATGACGAAATTGCCCCCGACACGATTTTTGTCTCCGATCAACTTGTCAAATTTTAGCCCATTACGACACCGTCGCGAAAAATGACAAAATTGCCCCCCGTGCGGTTTTTGATTCCGATCAACCTGTCAAATTTTAGCAAATTCCGACACAGTCGCGAAAAATGACGAAATTGCCCTCGGCTCGATTTTTGGTTCCGATCAACCTGTCAAATTTTAGCCCTTTCCTACACAGTCGCGAAAAATGACGAAATGGCCCCCGGCACGATTTTTTGGTTCCGATCAACCTGTCAAATTTTTGCCCATTCCGACACCGTCGCGAAAAATGTTGAAATTGCCCCCGGAACGATTTTTTTCGATCAACCTGTCAAATTTTAGCCAATTCCGACACGGTTGTGAAAAATGACGAAATTACCCCCGGTGCGATTTTTGTTCCTGATCAACCAGTCAAATTTGAGCCCATTCTGACACAGTCGCGAAAAATGACGAAATCGCCCACGGCGCGATTTTTGTTTCCGATCAACCAGTCAAATTTGAGCCAATTCCGACACAGTCGCGAAAAATGACGAAATTGCCCCCGGCGCGATTTTTGTTTCCGATCAACCAGTCAAATTTGAGCCAATTCCGACACAGTCGCGAAAAATGACGAAATTGCCCCCGGCGCGATTTTTGTTTCCGATCAACAGTCAAATTTTAGCCCATTCTGACATCGTCGCGAAAAATGACTAAATTGCCCCCGGCGCGATTTTTGTCTCCGATCGACCTGTCAAATTTTAGCCAATTCCGACACAGTTGCGAAAAATATCGAAATTACCCCCAACGCGATTTTTGTTCCTGATCAACCTGTCAAATTTTGAGCCCATTCAGACACGGTCGCGAAAAATGACGAAATGGCCCCCGGCGCGATTTTTGTTTCCTATCAACCTGTCAAATTTTAGCCCATTCCTGCACAGTCGTGAAAAATGACGAAATTGCCCCCGGCGCGATTTTTGTCTCCGATCGACCTGTCAAATTTTAGCCAATTCCGACACAGTTGCGAAAAATATCGAAATTACCCCCAACGCGATTTTTGTTTCTGATCAACCTGGCAAATTTTGAGCCCATTCAGACACGGTCGCGAAAAATGAAGAAATGACCCCCGGCGCGATTTTTGTCTCCGATCGACCTGTCAAATTTTAGCCAATTCCGACACAGTTGCGAAAAATATCGAAATTACCCCCAACGCGATTTTTGTTTCTGATCAACCTGGCAAATTTTGAGCCCATTCAGACACGGTCGCGAAAAATGAAGAAATGACCCCCGGCGCGATTTTTGTTTCCTATCAACCTGTCAAATTTTAGCCCATTCCTGCACAGTCGTGAAAAATGACGAAATTGCCCCCGGCGCTGTTTTTTGTTTCTTATCAGCCTGTCAAATTTTATCCCATTCTAACACAGTCGCGAAAAGTGACGAAATTGCCCCCGGCGAGATTTTTGTTTCCGATCAACCTGTCAAATTTTAACCCATTTCGACACAGTAGCGAAAAATGACGAAGTTACCCCCGATGCGGTTTTTGTTCCGGATCAACCTGCCAAATTTGTGCCCATTCCGACACAGTCGCAAAACATTACGAAATTGCCCCCGGCACGATTTTTGTTTCCGATCAACCTGTCAAATTTTAGCCAATTCCGACACAGTTGCGAAAAATGACGAAATTATCCCCGGCGCGATTTTGGTTCCCGAACAACCTGTCATATTTGAGCCCATTCCGACACAGTCGCGAAAAATGACAAAATTGCCCCCCGCGCTATTTTTGTTTCCGATCAACCTGTCAAATTTTAGCCCATTCCTACACAGTCGCGAAAAATAACGAAATTGCCCCCGACGCGATTTTTGTTTCCGATCAACCTGTCAAATTTTAGCCAATTCCGACACAGTCGCGAAAAATGACAAAATTGCCCCCCGCGCTATTTTTGTTTCCGATCAACCTGTCAAATTTTAGCCAATTCCGACACAGTTGCGAAAAATGACGAAATTCTCCCGGCGCGACTTTTGTTCCCGATCATCTTATCAAATTTAAGCCCATTCCGACACAGTCGAGAAAGACGACGAAATTGCCCTCGACTCGATTTTTATTTCCGATCAACCTGTCAAATTTTAGCCCATTCCGACACAGTCGCGAAAAATGACGAAATTGTCCCCAGCGCGGTTTTTGTTTCCGATTAACCAATCAAATTTTAACCCACTTCGACATCGTCGTGAAAAATGACAAAATTGCACACGTAGCGATTTTTGTTTCCGATCAACCTGTCAAATTTTAGCCAATTCCGACACCGTCGCGAAAAATGACAAAATTGCCCCCCTTGCGATTTTTGTTTCCGATCAACCTGTCAAATTTTAGCCAATTCCGACACAGTCGCGAAAAATAACTAAATTGCCACCGGAGCGGTTTTTGTTCCCTATCAACCTGTCAAATTTGAGCCCATTCCTACACAGTCGCGAAAAATGACGAAATGGCCCCCGGCACAATTTTTTGTTTCCGATCAACCTGTCAAAATTTAGCCCATTCCGACACCGTCGTGAAAAATATCGAAATTGCCCCCGTAGCGATTTTTTTCGATCAACCCGTCAAATTTTAGCCAATTTCGACACGGTTGTGAAAAATGACGAAATTACCCCCGGCGCTGTTTTTGTTCCTGATCAACCAGTCAAATTTGAGCCCATTCCGACACAGTCGCGAAAATGACGAAATCGCCCACGTCGCGATTTTTGTTTCCGATCAACCTGTCAAATTTGAGCCAATTCCGACACAGTCGCGAAAAATGACGAAATTGCCCCCGGCGCGATTTTTGTTTCCGATCAACAGTCAAATTTTAGCCCATTCCGACATCGTCGCGAAAAATGACAAAATTGCCCCCGGCGCGATTTTTGTCGCCGATCAACCTGTCAAATTTTGGCCAATTCCGACACAGTTGCATAAAATATCGAAATTACCCCTAGCGCGATTTTTGTTCATGATCAACCTGTCAAATTTGAGCCCATTCAGACACGGTCGTGAAAAATGACGAAATGGCCCCCGGCGCGATTTTTGTTTCCGATCAACTTGTCAAATTTTAGCCCATTCCTGCACAGTCGCGAAAAATGACGAAATTGCCCACGGCGCGGTTTTTTGTTTCTTATCAACCTGACAAATTTTATCCCATTCCGACACAATCATGAAAAGTGACGAAATTGCCCCCGGCGCGATTTTTGTTTTCGATCAACAGTCAAATTTTAGCCAATTCCGACACAGTTGCGAAAAATGACGAAATTCTCCCGGCGCGATTTTTGTTCCCGATCATCCTGTCAAATTTAAGCCCATTCTGATAGAGTCGAGAAAAATGACGAAATTGCCCCCGACTCGATTTTTGTTTCCGATCAACCTGTCAAATTTTAGCCCATTCCGACACAGCCGCGAAAAATGACGAAATTGTCCCAGCGCGGTTTTTGTTTCCGATCAACCAATCAAACTTTAACCCATTCCGACATCGTCGCGAAAAATGACAAAATTGCACCCGGCACGATTTTTGTTTCCAATCAAGCAGTCAAATTTTAGCCAATTCCGACACAGTCGGGAAAAATGACGAAATTGTCCCCGACGCGGTTTTTGTTTCCGATCAACCAGTCATATTTTAGCCCATTCCGATATCGTCGTGAAAATTGACAAAATTGCCCGCGGCACGATTTTTCTTTCCGATCAACCTGTCAAATTTTAGCCAATTCCGACATAGTTGCGAAAAATGACGAAATTACCCCCCGGCGCGGTTTTTGTTCCTGATCAACCTGTCAAATTTGAGCCCAATCCGAAACAGTCGCGAAAAATGATGAAATTGCCCCCGGCGAGATTTTTATTTTCGATCAACTTGCCAAATTTCAGCCCATTCCGACACAGTCGAGAAAAAGGAGGAAATTGCCCTCGGCGTGATTTTTATTTCCGATCAAACTGCCAAATTTCAGCCCATTCCGACACAGTCGCGAAAAATGACGAAATTGTCCCCGGCGCGATTTTTGTTTCCGATCAACCTGTCAAATTTTCGTCAATTCCGACACAGTCGCGAAAAATGACGAATTTATCCCCGGCTAGGTTTTTGTTTCCGATCAACCAGTCAAATTTTAGCCCATTCCGACATCGTCGCGAAAAATGACAAGATCGCCCCAGGCGCGATTTTTGTTTTCGATCAACCTGTCAAATTTTAGCCAATTTCGACACTATTGAGAAAACCGACGAAATTGCCCCCGACGCGGTTTTTGTCTCCGATCAACTTGTCAAATTTTAGCCCATTCCGACACCGTCGCGAAAAATGACAAAATTGCCCCCGTGCGGTTTTTGTTTCCGATCAACCTGTCAAATTTTAGCCAAATCCGACACAGTCGCGAAAAATAACTAAATTTTAGCCCATTTCGACACAATCGAGAAAAACGGCGAAATTGCCCCCGGCGCGATTCTTATTTTCGATCAACCTGCCGAATTTCAGCCCATTCCGACACAGTCGCGAAAAATGACGAAATTGCCCCCGACGCGATTTTTGTCCCTGATCAACCCGTCAAATTTGAGCCCATTCCAACACAATCGCGAAAAATTACGAAATTACCCCCAGCGCGATTTTTGGTTCCGATCAACCTGTCAAATTTTAGCCCAATCCAACACAGTCGCGAAAAATGACGAAATGGCCCACACACGCGTTTTTTTGTTTCCGATCAACCTGTCAAATTTTAACCAATTTCGGCACAGTCGCGAAAAATGACGAAATTGCCCCCGACGCAATTTTTGTTTCCGATCAACCTGTCAAATTTTAGCCCATTCTGACACAGCCGCGAAAAATGACGAAATTGTCCACGGCGCGGTTTTTGTTTCCGATCAACTAGTTAAATTTTAGCCCATTCCGACACAGTCGCGAAAAATGATGAAATTGTCGTCGGCTAAGTTTTTGTTTCCGATCCACCAGTCAAATTTTAGACCATTCCGACATCGTTGCGAAAAATGACGAAATTGCCCCCTGCGCGGTTTTTGTTTCCGATCAACCTGTCAAATTTTAGCCAATTCCGACACTGTTGCGAAAAATGACGAAATTGCCCCCGACGCGATTTTTGTCTCCGATCAACTTGTCAAATTTTAGCCCATTCCGACACCGTCTTGAAAAATGACAAAATTGCCCCCCGTGCGGTTTTTGTTTCCGATCAACCTGTCAAATTTTAGCCAATTCCGACACAGTCGCGAAAAATAACTAAATTGCCACCCGCGCAGTTTTTGTTTCCGATCAACCAGTTAAATTTTAGCCCATTCCGACACAGTCGCGAAAAATGACGAAATTGTCCTCAGCTAAGTTTTTGTTTCCGATCCACCAGTCAAATTTTAGACCATTCCGTCATCGTTGCGAAAAATGACGAAATTGCCCCCGGTGCGATTTTTGTTTCCGATCAACCTGTCAAATTTTAGCCAATTCCGACACTGTTGCGAAAAATGACGAAATTGCCCCGACGCGATTTTTGTCTCCGATCAACTTGTCAAATTTTAGCCCATTCCGACACCGTCGCGAAAAATGACAAAATTGCCCCCGTGCGATTTTTGTTTCCGATCAACCTGTCAAATTTTATCCAAATCCGACACAGTCGCGAAAAATAACTAAATTGCCACTGCAGCGATTTTTGTTCCCGATCAACCTGTCAAATTTGAGCCCATTCCGACACCATTGCAAAAAATGACGAAATTGCCCCGGCGCGATTTTTGTTTCCGATCGATCTGTCAAATTTTAGCCCATTCCGACACAGTCGCGAAAAATGACGAAATTGCCCCTGTCGTGGTTTTTGTTTCCGATCAACCAGTCAAATTTTAGCCCATTTCGACACAATGGAGAAAAACGGCGTAATTGCCCCCGGCGCG
Source organism: Olea europaea var. sylvestris (assembly GCF_002742605.1). Classification (NCBI taxonomy): domain Eukaryota; kingdom Viridiplantae; phylum Streptophyta; class Magnoliopsida; order Lamiales; family Oleaceae; genus Olea; species Olea europaea. The sequence continues at coordinate 14,984 of NW_019262883.1, read as the reverse complement.
ATTTTTATTTTCGATCAACCTGCCGAATTTCAGCCCATTCCGACACAGTCGCGAAAAATGACGAAATTGCCCCCGGCGCGATTTTTGTTCCTGATCAACCCGTCAAATTTGAGCCCATTCCGACACAGTCGCGAAAAATTGCGAAATTGCCCCCGGCGCGATTTTTGGTTCCGATCAACCTGTCAAATTTTAGCCCATTCCTACACAGTCGCGAAAAATGACGAAATGGTCCCCGCGTGCGTTTTTTTGTTTCCGATCAACCTGTCAAATTTTAACCAATTCCGACACAGTCGCGAAAAATGACGAAATTGCCCCCGACGCGATTTTTGTCTCCGATGAACTTGTCAAATTTTAGCCCATTCCGACACCGTCGCGAAAAATGACAAAATTGCCCCCCGTGCGGTTTTTGTTTCCAATCAACCTATCAAATTTTAGCCAATTCCGACACAGTCGCGAAAAATGACGAAATTGCCCCCGGCTCGATTTTTGGTTCCGATCAACCTGTCAAATTTTAGCCCATTCCTACACCGTCGCGAAAAATGACGAAATGGCCCCCGGCACGATTTTTTGTTTCCGATCAACCTGTCAAATTTTGGCCCATTCCGACACCGTCGCGAAAAATGTCGAAATTGCCCCCGGAGCTATTTTTTTTGATCAACCTGTCAAATTTTAGCCAATTTCGACACGGTTGTGAAAAATAACGAAATTACCCCCGGAGCGATTTTTGTTCCTGATCAACCAGTCAAATTTGAGCCCATTCCGACACTGTCGTAAAAAATGACGAAATCGCCCACGGCGCGATTTTTGTTTCCGATCAACAGTCAAATTTTAGCCCATTCCGACATCGTCGCGAAAAATGACAAAATTGCCCCCGGCGCGATTTTTGTCTCCGATCAACCTGTCAAATTTTAGCCAATTCCAACACAGTTGCGAAAAATATCGAAATTACCCCAGCGCGATTTTTGTTCCTAATCAACCTGTCAAATTTGAGCCCATTCAGACACGGTCGCGAAAAATGACGAAATGGCCCACGGCGCGATTTTTGTTTCCAATCAACCTGTCAAATTTTAGCTCATTCCTGCACAGTCGTGAAAAATGACGAAATTGCCCCCGACACGATTTTTTGTTTCTTATCAACCTGTCAAATTTTATCCCATGCCGACACAGTCGCAAAAAGTGGCGAAATTGCCCCCGTCGCGATTTTTGTTTCCGATCAACCTGTCAAATTTTAACCCATTTCGACACAGTAACGAAAAATGACGAATTTACCCCCGGTGCGATTTTTGTTCCGGATCAACCTGTCAAATTTGAGCCCATTCCGACACAGTCGCAAAACATGACGAAATTGCCCCCGGCGCGATTTTTGTTTTCCATCAACCTGTCAAATTTAACCCAATTCCGACACAGTTGCGAAAAATGACGAAATTACCACCGGCGCGGTTTTTGTTCCCGAACAACCTGTCATATTTGAGCCCATTCCAACACAGTCGCGAAAAATGACAAAATTGCCCCCCGCGCTATTTTTGTTTCCGATCAACCTGTCAAATTTTAGCCCATTCCTACACAGTCGCGAAAAATAACGAAATTACCCCCGGCGCGATTTTTGTTTCCGATCAACCTGTAAAATTTTAGCCAATTCCGACACAGTTGCGAAAAATGACGAAATTCACCCGGCGCGATTTTTGTTCCCGATCATCTTATCAAATTTAAGCCCATTCCGACACAGTCGAGAAAGACAACGAAATTGTCTTCGACTCGATTTTTGTTTCCGATCAACCTGTCAAATTTTAGCCCATTCCGACACAGTCGCGAAAAATGATGAAATTGTCCCCAGCGCGGTTTTTGTTTCCGATCAACCAATCAAATTTTAACCCACTTCGACATCGTCGCGAAAAATGACAAAATTGCACCCGGGGCAATTTTTGTCTCCGATCAACCTGTCAAATTTTAGTCAATTCCGACACAGTTGCGAAAAATGACGAAATTACCCCCCGGAGCGGTTTTTGTTCCTGATCAACCTGTCAAACTAGAGCCCATTCCGACACAGTCGCGAAAAATGACGAAATTGCCCTCGGCGAAATTTTTATTTCCGATCAACTTGCCAAATTTCAGCCCGTTCCGACACAGTCGAGAAAAAGGCGGAAATTGCCCTCGGCGTGATTTTTATTTCCGATCAAACTGCCAAATTTCAGCCCATTCCGACACTGTCGCGAAAAATGACGAAATTGCCCCCGGCGCGATTTTTGTTTCCGATCGATCTGTCAAATTTTAGCCCATTCCGACACTGTTGCGAAAAACGACGAAATTGCCCCCAGCGCGGTTTTTGTCTCCGATCAACTTGTCAAATTTTAGCCCATTCCGACACTGTTGCGAAAAACGACGAAATTGCCCCCAGCGCGGTTTTTGTCTCCGATCAACTTGTCAAATTTTAGCCCATTCCGACACTGTTGCGAAAAACGACGAAATTGCCCCCAGCGCGGTTTTTGTCTCCGATCAACTTGTCAAATTTTAGCCCATTCCGACACCGTTGCGAAAAATGACGAAATTGCCCCCGGCGCGATTTTTGTTTCCGATCGATCTGTCAAATTTTAGCCCATTCCGACACAGTCGCGAAAAATGAAGAAATTACCCCTGCCGCGGCTTTTGTTTCCGATCAACCAGTCAAATTTTAACCCATTTCGAAACAATCGCGAAAAATGTCGAAATTACCCCCGGCGCGATTTTTATTTCCGATCAACCTGCCAAATTTCAGCCCATTCCGACACAGTCGCGAAAAATGACGAAATTGCCCCCGGCGCGATTTTTGGTTCCGATCAACCTGTCAAATTTTAGCCCATTCCTACACAGTTGCGAAAAATGGCGAAATGGCCCCCGCGCGCTTTTTTTGTATCCGATCAACCTGTCAAATTTTAACCCATTCCGACACAGTCGCGAAAAATGACGAAATTGCCCCCGACGCGATTTTTGTTTCCGATCAAACAGCCAAATTTCAACCCATTCCGACACAGTCGTGAAAAATGACGAAATTGCCCCCGACGTGGTTTTTGTTTCCGATCCACCAATCAAATTTTAGCCGATTCCGACACCGTCGCGAAAAATGTCCAAATTGCCCCCGGCGCGATTTTTGTTTCCGTTCAACCAGTCAAATTTCAGCCAATTTCGACACGGTTGCGAGAAATGACGAAATTGCCCGTGGCGCGATTTTTGTTTCCTATCAACCTGTCAAATTTTAGCCAATTCCGACACAGTCGCGAAAAATAACTAAATTGCCACCGGAGCGGTTTCTGTTCCCGAGCAACCTATCAAATTTGAGCCCATTCCGACACAGTCGCGAAAAATAACTAAATTGCCACCGGAGCGGTTTCTGTTCCCGAGCAACCTATCAAATTTGAGCCCATTCCGACACAGTCGCGAAAAATAACTAAATTGCCACCGGAGCGGTTTCTGTTCCCGAGCAACCTATCAAATTTGAGCCCATTCCGACACAGTCGCGAAAAATAACTAAATTGCCACCGGAGCGGTTTCTGTTCCCGAGCAACCTATCAAATTTGAGCCCATTCCGACACAGTCGCGAAAAATAACTAAATTGCCACCGGAGCGGTTTCTGTTCCCGAGCAACCTATCAAATTTGAGCCCATTCCGACACCGTCCCGAAAAATGACGAAATTACCCCCGGCGCGATTTTTGTTTCCGATCAACAGTCAAATTTTAGCCCATTCCGACATCGTCGCGAAAAATGAAAAAATTGCCCCCGGCGCGATTTTTGTCTCCGATCGACCTGACAAATTTTAGCCAATTCCGACACAGTTGCGAAAAATATCGAAATTACCCCCAGCGTGATTTTTGTTCCTGATCTACCTGTCAAATTTGAGCCCATTCAGGCACGGTCGCGAAAAATGACGAAATGGCCCCCGGCGCGATTTTTGTTTCCTATCAACCTATCAAATTTTAGCCCATTCCTGCACAGTCGTGAAAAATGACGAAATTGCCACCGGCGAGATTTTTATTTCCGATCAACTTGCCAAATTCAGCCCATTCCGACACAGTCGAGAAAAAGGAGGAAATTGCCCTCGGCGTGATTTTTATTTCCCATCAAACTGTCAAATTTCAGCCCATATCCCGACACAGTCTCGAAAAATGACGAAATTGCCCCGGGTGCGATTTTTGTTTCCGATCAACCTGTCAAATTTTAGCCAATTCCGACACAGTCATGAAAAATGACGAATTTGTCCCCGGCTAGGTTTTTGTTTCCAATCAACCAGTCAAATTTTAGCCCATTCCGACACTGTTGCGAAAAACGACGAAATTGCCCCCAGCGCGGTTTTTGTCTCCGATCAACTTGTCAAATTTTAGCCCATTCCGACACCGTCGCGATAAATGACAAAATTGCCCCCCGTGAGGTTTTTGTTTCCGATCGATCTGTCAAATTTTAGCTCATTCCGACACAGTCGCGAAAAATGACGAAATTGCCTCTGCCGCGGCTTTTGTTTCCGATCAACCAGTCAAATTTTAACCCATTTCGACACAATCGAGAAAAATGACGAAATTGCCCCCGGCGCGATTTTTATTTCCGATCAACCTGCCAAATTTCAACCCATTCCGACACAGTCGCGAAAAATGACGAAATTGCCCCCGGCGCGATTTTTGCTCCTGATCAACCCGTCAAATTTGAGCTCATTCCGACACAGTCGCGAAAAATGACGAAATTGCCCCCGGCGCGATTTTTGGTTCCGATCAACCTATCAAATTTTAGCCCATTCCTACACAGTTTTGAAAAATGACGAAATGGCCCACGCGCGCGTTTTTTTGTTTCCGATCAACCTGTCAAATTTTAACCCATTCCGACACAGTCGCGAAAAATGACGAAATTGCCCCCCGTGCAGTTTTTGTTTCCGATCAACCAGTCAAATTTGAGCCCATTCCGACTCAGTCGCGAAAAATGACGAAATGGCCCACGCGCGCGTTTTTTTGTTTCCGATCCACCAGTCAAATTTTAGCCAATTCCGACACTGTTGCGATAAAATGACGAAATTGCCCCCCGTGCAGTTTTTGTTTCCGATCAACCAGTCAAATTTGAGCCCATTCCGACTCAGTCGCGAAAAATGACGAAATGGCCCACGCGCGCGTTTTTTTGTTTCCGATCCACCAGTCAAATTTTAGCCAATTCCGACACTGTTGCGATAAAATGACGAAATTGCCCCCCGTGCAGTTTTTGTTTCCGATCAACCAGTCAAATTTGAGCCCATTCCGACTCAGTCGCGAAAAATGACGAAATGGCCCACGCGCGCGTTTTTTTGTTTCCGATCCACCAGTCAAATTTTAGCCAATTCCGACACTGTTGCGATAAAATGACGAAATTGCCCCCGACGCGATTTTTGTCTCCGATCAACTTGTCAAATTTTAGCCCATTCCGACACCGTCGCGAAAAATGACAAAATTGCCCCCCGTGCAGTTTTTGTTTCCGATCAACCAGTCAAATTTTAGCCAATTCCGACACAGTCGCGAAAAATGATGAAATTGCTCTCGGCGCGATTTTTGGTTCCGATAAACCTGTCAAATTTTAGCCCATTCCTACACAGTCGCGAAAAATGACGAAATGGCCCCCGGTACGATTTTTTGTTTCCGATCAACCTGTAAAATTTTAGCCCATTCCGACACCGTCGCGAAAAATGTCGAAATTGCCCCCGGCGCGATTTTTTTCAATCAACCTGTCAAATTTTAGCCAATTCCGACACGGTTGTGAAAAATGACGAAATTACCCCCGACGCGGTTTTTGTTCCTGATCAACCAGTCAAATTTGAGCCCATTCCGACTCAGTCGCGAAAAATGACGAAATCGCCCACGGCGCGATTTTTGTTTCCGATCAACCTGTTAAATTTTTGCCAATTCCGACACAGTTGCGAAAAATGACGAAATTACCCCCGGCGCGGTTTTTGTTCCCGATCAACCTGTCAAATTTTAGCCCATTCCGACACAGTCGCGAAAAATGACGAAATTGTCCCCAGCGCGGTTTTTGTTTCCGATCAACGAATCAAATTTTAACCCACTTCGACATCGTCGCGAAAAATGACAAAATTGCACCCGGCGCGATTTTTGTTTCCGATCAGCCTGTCAAATTTTAGCCAATTCCGACACAGTCACGAGAAATGACGAAATTGTCCCCGACGCGATTTTTGTTTACGAAACCAGTCATATTTTAGCCCATTCCGACATCGTCGTGAAAAATGACAAAATTTCCCAATGCATGGTTTTTGTTTCCGATCAACCTGTCAAATTTTAGCCAATTCCGACACAGTTACGAAAAATGACGAAATTACACCCGGCGCGGTTTTTGTTCCTGATCAACCTGTCAAATTTGAGCCCATTCCGACACAGTCGATAAAATGACGAAATTGCCCCCGGCGAGATTTTTATTTCCGATCAACTTGCCAAATTTCAGCCCATTCCGACACAGTCGAGAAAAAGGAGGAAATTGCCCTCGGCGTGATTTTTATTTCCAATCAAACTGTCAAATTTCAGCCCATTCCGACACAGTCTCGAAAAATGACGAAATTGCCCCGGGTGCGATTTTTGTTTCCGATCAACCTGTCAAATTTTAGCCAATTTCGACACAGTTGCGAAAAATGACGAAATTATCCCCGGCGCGATTTTTGTTCACGATCAACCTGTCAAATTTTAGCCCATTCCGGCACAGTTGCGAAAAATGACGAAATTGCCCGCGGCACGATTTTTGTTTCCGATCAACCTGTCATATTTTAGCCAATTCCGACACAGTCACGAAAAATGACGAAATTGTCGTCGGATAGGCTTTTGTTTCCGATCCACCAGTCAAATTTTAGCCCATTCCGACATCGTCGCGAAAAATGAAGAAATTGCACCCGGCGCGGTTTTTGTTTCCGATCAACCTGTCAAATTTTAGCCAATTCCGACACTGTTGCGAAAAAATGACGAAATTGCCCCCGACGCAATTTTTGCCTCCGATCAACTTGTCAAATTTTAGCCCATTCCGACATCGTCGCGAAAAATGACAAAATTGCCCCCCGTGCGGTTTTTGTTTCCGATCAACCTGTCAAATTTTAGCCAATTCCGACAAAGTCGCGAAAAATGACGAAATTGCTCCCGGCGCGATTTTTGGTTCCGATAAACCTGTCAAATTTTAGCCCATTCCTACACAGTCGCGAAAAATGACGAAATGGCCCCCGGCACGATTTTTTGTTTCCGATCAACCTGTAAAATTTTAGCCCATTCCGACACCGTCGCAAAAAATGTCGAAATTGCCCCCGGCGCGATTTTTATCAATCAACCTGTCAAATTTTAGCCAATTCCGACACGGTTGTGAAAAATGACGAAATTACCCCCGACGCGATTTTTGTTCCTGATCAACCAGCCAAATTTGAGCCCATTCCGACTCAGTCGTGAAAAATGACGAAATCGCCCACGGCGCGATTTTTGTTTCCGATCAACCTGTCAAATTTGAGCCAATTCCGACACAGTCACGAAAAATGACGAAATTGCCCGGCGCGACCCATTCCGACACAGTTGCGAAAAACGATAAAATTACCCCCGGCGCGGTTTTTGTTCCCGAACAACCTGTCATATTTGAGCCCATTCCGACACAGTCGCGAAAAATGACAAAATTGCCCCCACGCGATTTTTGTTTCCGATCAACCTGCCAAATTTTAGTCCATTCCTACACGGTCGCAAAAAATGACGAAATTTCCCCCGGCGCGATTTTTGTTTCCGTTCAACCTGTCAAATTTTAGCCAATTTCGACACAGTTGCGAAAAATGACGAAATTACCCCCGGCGCGATTTTTGTTTCCGATCAACCTGTCAAATTTGAGCCCATTCCGACATCGTCGCGAAAAATGATGAAGTTACCCCCGATGCGATTTTTGTTTCCGATCAAACTGCCAAATTTCAACCCATTCCGACACAGTCGCGAAAAATGACGAAATTGCCCCCGACACGATTTTTCTTTCCGATCAAGCTGTCAAATTTTAGCCAATTCCGACACAGTTACGAAAAATGAAGAAATTACCCCCGGCGCGGTTTTTGTTCCCGAACAACCTGTCATATTTGAGCCCATTCCGACACAGTCGCGAAAAATGACAAAATTGCCCCCGCGCGATTTTAGTTTCCGATCAACCTGTCAAATTTTAGCCCATTCCTACACAGTCGCAAAAAATGAAGTAATTGCCCCCGGCGCGATTTTTGTTTCCGATCAACCTGTCAAATTTTAGCCAATTCCGACACAGTTGCGAAAAATAACGAAATTCTCCCGGTGCGATTTTTGTTCCCGATCATCCTATCAAATTTAAGCCCATTCCGACACAGTCGAGAAAAACGACGAAATATCCCCCGACGCGATTTTTGTTTCCGATCAACCTATCAAATTTTAGCCCATTCCGACAAAGTCGAGAAAAATGACGAAGTTGTCCCCAGCGCGGTTTTTGTTTCCGATCAACCAATCAAATTTTAACTCATTCCGACATCGTCGCGAAAATGACAAAATTGCACCCGGCGCGATTTTTGTTTCCGATCAACCTGTCAAATTTTAGCCCGACACCGTCGCGAAAAATGACGAAATTGTCCCCGACGCGATTTTTGTTTCTGATCAACCAGTCATATTTTAGCCCATTCCGACATCGTCGAGAAAAATGACAAAATTGCCCACGGCACGATTTTTGTTTCCGATCAACCTGCCAAATTTTAGCCAATTCCGACACAGTTGCGAAAAATGACGAAATTAGCCCCGGCGCGGTTTTTGTTCCTGATCAACCTGTCAAATTTGAGATCATTCAGACACAGTCCCGAAAAATGACGAAATTGCCCCCAGCGCGATTTTTGGTTCCGATCAACCTGTCAAATTTTAGCCCATTCCTACACAGTTGCGAAAAATGACGAAATGGCCCACGCGCGCGTTTTTTTGTTTCCGATCAACCTGTCTAATTTTAACCCATTCCGACACAGTCGCGAAAAATGACGAAATTGCCCCCGACGCGATTTTTGTTTCCGATCAAACTGCCAAATTTCAACCCATTCCGACACAGTCGCGAAAAATGACTTTTTCCCCCGGCGTGGTTTTTGTTTCCGATCCACCAATCAAATTTTAGCTGATTCAGACACCGTCGCGAAAAATGTCCAAATTGCCCCCGGCGAGATTTTTGTTTCCGTTCAACCTGTCAAATTTTAGCCAATTTCGACACAGTTACGAAAAATGACGAAATTATCCCCGGCGCGATTTTTGTTCACGATCAACCTGTCAAATTTTAGCCCATTCCGGCACAGTCGCGAAAAATGACGAAATTGTCGTCGGCCAGGCTTTTGTTTCCGATCCACCAGTCAAATTTTAGACCATTCCGACATCGTCGCGAAAAATGACGAAATTGCCCCCGGCGCGGTTTTTGTTTCCGATCAACCTGTCAAATTTTAGCCAATTCCGACACTGTTGCGATAAAATGACGAAATTGCCCCGACGCGATTTTTGTCTCCGATCAACTTGTCAAATTTTAGCCCATTCCGACACCGTCGCGAAAAATGACAAAATTGCCCCCCGTGCGGTTTTTGTTTCCGATCAACCTGTCAAATTTTAGCCAATTCCGACACAGTCGCGAAAAATGACGAAATTGCTCCCGGCGCGATTTTTGGTTCCGATAAACCTATCAAATTTTAGTCCATTCCTACACAGTCTCGAAAAATGACGAAATGGCCCTCGGCACGATTTTTTGTTTCCGATCAACCCGTAAAATTTTAGCCCATTCCGACACCGTCGCGAAAAATGTCGAAATTGCCCCCGCGCGCGATTTTTTTCGATCAACTGGTCAAATTTTAGCCAATTCCGACACGGTTGTGAAAAATGACGAAATTACCCCCGACGCGATTTTTGTTCCTGATCAACCAGTCAAATTTGAGCCCATTCCGACTCAGTCGCGAAAAATGACGAAATCGCCCACGGCGCGATTTTTGTTTCCGATCAACCTGTCAAATTTGAGCCAATTCCGACACAGTCACGAAAAATGACGAAATTGCCCCCGGCGCGATTTTTGTTTCCGATCAACCTGTCAAATTTTAGCCCATTCCGACACAGTCGCGAAAAATGATGAAATTGTCCCCAGCGCGATTTTTTTTTCCGATCAACCAATCAAATTTTAACCCATTCCGACATCGTCGCGAAAGATGACGAAGTTATTCACGGCGCGATTTTTGTTCCGGATCAACCTGTCAAATTTGAGCCCATTCCGATACAGTCGCAAAAAATGACGAAATTGCCCCCGGCGCGATTTTTGTTTCCGATCAACCTGTCAAATTTTAGCCAATTCCGACACAGTCACGAAAAATGACGAAATTGCCCCCGGCGCGATTTTTGTTTCCGATCAACCTGTCAAATTTTAGCCCATTCCGACACAGTCGCGAAAAATGATGAAATTGTCCCCAGCGCGATTTTTTTTCCGATCAACCAATCAAATTTTAACCCATTCCGACATCGTCGCGAAAGATGACGAAGTTATTCACGGCGCGGTTTTTGTTCCGGATCAACCTGTCAAATTTGAGCCCATTCCGACACAGTCGCAAAAAATGACGAAATTGCCCCCGGCGCGATTTTTGTTTCCGATCAACCTGTCAAATTTTAGCCAATTCCGACACAGTTGCGAAAAATGACGAAATTCTCCCTGTGCGATTTTTGTTCCCGATCATCCTGTCAAATTTAAGCCCATTCCGACACAGTCGAGAAAAACGACGAAATTGCCCCCGGCGCGATTTTTTTTCCAATCAACCAGTCAAATTTTAGCCCATTCCGACACAGTCGCGAAAAATGACGAAATTGTCCCCGGCGCGATTTTTGTTTCCGATCAACCAGTCATATTTTAGCCCATTTCGACGTCGTCGTGAAAAATGACAAAATTGCCCACGGCACGATTTTTGTTTCCGATCAACCTTTCAAATTTTAGCCAATTCCGACACTGTTGCGGAAAACGACGAAATTGCCCCCAACGCGGTTTTTGTCTCCGATCAACTTGTCAAATTTTAGCCCATTCCGACGACGTCGCGAAAAATGACAAAATTGCCCCCCCGTGCGATTTTTGTTTCCAATCAACCTGTCAAATTTTAGCCAATTCCGACACAGTCGCGAAAAATAACTAAATTGCCACCGTAGCGGTTTTTGTTCCCGATCAACCTGTCAAATTTGAGCCCATTCCGACACCATTGCAAAAAATGACAAAATTGGCCCGGCGCGGTTTTTGTTTCCGATCGATCTGTCAAATTTTAGCCCATTCCAACACAGTCGCGAAAATGACGAAATTGCCCCTGCCGCGGCTTTTATTTCCGATCAACCAGTCAAATTTTAACCCATTTCGACACAATCGAGAAAAATGACGAAATTGCCCCCGGCGCGATTTTTATTCCCGATCAACCTGCCAAATTTCAGCCCATTCCGACACAATCGCGAAAAATGACGAAATTGCCCCCGGCGCGATTTTTGGTTCCGATCAACCTGTCAAATTTCAGCCCATTCCTACACAGTTGCGAAAAATGACGAAATGGCCCCGCGCGCATTTTTTTGTTTCCGATCAACCTGTCAAATTTTAACCCATTCCGACACAGTCGCGAAAAATGACTTTTCCCCCGCGCGTGGTTTTTGTTTCCGATCCACCAATCAAATTTTAGCCGATTCCGACACCGTTGCGAAAAATGTCCAAATTGCCCCCGGTGCGATTTTTGTTTCCGTTCAACCTGTCAAATTTTAGCCAATTTCGACACAGTTACGAAAAACGACGAAATTATCCCCGGCGTGATTTTTGTTCACGATCAACCTGTCAAATTTTAGCCCAATCCGGCACAGTCACGAAAAATGACGAAATTGCCTGCGGCACGATTTTTGTTTCCGATCAACCTATCAAATTTTAGCCAATTCTGGCACAGTCGCGAAAAATGACGAAATTATTGTCGGCTAGGTTTTTGTTTCCGATCCACCAGTCAAATTTTAGCCCATTCCGACATAGTCGCGAAAAATGACGAAATTGCCCCGGCGCGGTTTTTCTTTCCGATCAACCTGTCAAATTTTAGCCAATTCCGACACTGTTGCGAAAAATGACGAAATTGCCCCTGACGCGATTTTTGTCTCCGATCGACTTGTCAAATTTTAGCCCATTCCGACACCGTCGCGAAAAATGACAAAATTGCCTCCCGTGCAGTTTTTGTTTTCGATCAACCTGTCAAATTTTAACCAATTCCGACACAGTCGCGAAAAATGACGAAATTGCTCCCGGCGCGATTTTTGGTTCCGATCAACCTGTCAAATTTTAGCCCATTCCTACACAATCGCGAAGAATGACGAAATGGCTCCCAGCGCGATTTTTTGTTTCCGATCAACCTGTAAAATTTTAGCCCATTCCGACAACGTCGTGAAAAATGTCGAAATTGCCCCCGGCGCGATTTTTTTTCGATCAACCTGTCAAATTTTAGCCAATTCCGACACGGTCGTGAAAAATGACGAAATTGCCCCCTGCGCGGTTTTTGTTTCCGATCAACCTGTCAAATTTTAGCCAATTCCGACACGGTTGTGAAAAATGACGAAATTCCCCCCGACGCGGTTTTTGTTCCTGATCAACCAGTCAAATTTCAGCCCATTCCGACACAGTCGCGAAAAATGACGAAATCGCCCACGGCGCGATTTTTGTTTCCGATCAACCTGTCAAATTTGCGCCAATTCCGACACAGTCGCGAAAAATGACGGAATTGCCCCCGGCTCGATTTTTGTTTCCGATCAACCTGTCAAATTTTAGCCCATTCCGACACAGTCGCGAAAAATGACGAAATTGTCCCCAGCGCGGATTTTTATTCCGATCAACCAATCAAATTTTAACCCATTCCGACATCGTCGCGAAAAATGACTAAGTTACCCCCGGCGCGATTTTTGTTCCGGATCAACCTGTCAAATTTGAGCCCATTCCGACACAGTCGCAAAAAATGACGAAATAGCCCCCGACGCGATTTTTGTTTCCGATCAACCTGTCAAATTTTAGCTCATTCCGACACAGTCGCGAAAAATGACGAAATTGTCCCCAGCGCGGTTTTTGTTTCTGATCAACCAATCAAATTTTAACCCATTTCGACATCGTGGCGAAAAATGACAAAATTTCACCCGGCGCAAATTTTGTTTCCGATCAACCTGTCAAATTTTAGCCAATTCCGACACAGTCGTGAAAAATGACGAAATTGTCCCCGGCACGATTTTTGTTTCCGATCAACCAGTCATATTTTAGCCCATTCCGACATCGTCGAGAAAAATGACAAAATTGCCCACGGCACGATTTTTGTTTCCGATCAACCTGTCAAATTTTAGCCAATTCCGACACAGTTGCGAAAAATGACGAAATTACCCCCGGCGTGGTTTTTGTTCCTGATCAACCTGTCAAATTTGAGCCCATTCCGACACAGTCCCGAAAAATGACGAAATTGCCCCCCGTGCGGTTTTTGTTTCCGATCAACCTGTTAAATTTTAGCCAATTCCGACACAGTCGCGAAAAATAACTAAATTGCCACCGGAGCGGTTTTTTCCTGATCAACCTGTCAAATTTGAGTCAATTCCGACACCATTACAAAAAATGACGAAATTGCCCCGGCGCGAATTTTGTTTCCGATCGATCTGTCAAATTTTAGCCCATCCGACACAGTAGCGAAAAATGACGAAATTGCCCCTTCCGCGGCTTTTGTTTCCGATCAACCAGTCAAATTTTAACCCATTTCGACACAATCGAGAAAAATGACCAAATTGCCCCCGGCGCGATTTTTATTTCCGATCAACCTGCCAAATTTCAGCCCATTCCGACACAGTCGCGAAAAATGACGAAATTGCCCCCGGCGCGATTTTTGGTTCCGATCAACCTGTCAAATTTTAGCCCATTCCTACACTGTTGCGAAAAATGACGAAATGGCCCCCGCGCGCGTTTTTTGTTTCCGATCAACCTGTCAAATTTTAACCCATTCCGACACAGTCGCGAAAAATGACGAAATTGCCCCCGACGCGATTTTTGTTTCCGATCAAACTGCCAAATTTCAACCCATTCCGACACAGTGCGAAAAATGACTTTTTCCCCAGACGTGGTTTTTGTTTCCGATCCACCAATCAAATTTTAGCCGATTCCGACACCGTCGCGAAAAATTTCAAAATTGCCCTCGGCGCGATTTTTGTTTCCGTTCAACCTGTCAAATTTTAGCCAATTTCGACACAGTTGCGAAAAATGACGAAATTACCCCCGGCGCGATTTTTGTTCACGATCAACCTGTCAAATTTTAGCCCATTCCGGCACAGTCGTGAAAAATGTCGAAATTGCCCCTGGCGCGATTTTTTTTCGATCAACCAGTCAAATTTTAGCCAATTCCGACACGATTGTGAAAAATGACGAAATTACCCCCGACGCGGTTTTTGTTCTTGATCAACCAGTCAAATTTCAGCCCATTCCGACACAGTCGCGAAAAATGACGAAATCGCCCCCGGCGCGATTTTTGTTTCCGATCAACCTGTCAAATTTTAACCAATTCCGACACAGTTGCGAAAAATGACGAAATTCTCCCTGTGCGATTTTTGTTCCCGATCATCCTGTCAAATTTAAGCCCATTCCGACACAGTCGAGAAAAACGACGAAATTGCCCCCGGCGCGATTTTTTTTCCAATCAACCTGTCAAATTTTAGCCCATTCCGACACAGTCGCGAAAAATGACGAAATTGTCCCCGGCGCGATTTTTGTTTCCGATCAACCAGTCATATTTTAGCCCATTTCGACATCGTCGTGAAAAATGACAAAATTGCCCACGGCACGATTTTTGTTTCCGATCAACCTGTCAAATTTTAGCCAATTCCGACACTGTTGCGGAAAACGACGAAATTGCCCCCAGTGCGGTTTTTGTCTCTGATCAACTTGTCAAATTTTAGCCCATTCCGACACCGTCGCGAAAAATGACAAAATTGTCCCCCGTGCG
>NW_019262882.1:0-21254 GCF_002742605.1 Olea europaea var. sylvestris | reverse complement strand
TCGATTCGGGGGAAATTTCGTCATTTTTCGCGACGGAGTCGGAATGGGCTCAAATTTGACAGGTTGATCGGGAACGAAAATCGGGTCGGGGGTAATTTCGTCATTTTTTGCAACGGTGTCGGAGTGGGCTAAAATTTGACATGTTGATCGGAAATAAAAATCTGGCCAGGGGCAATTTCGTCATTTTTTGCAACGGTGTCGGAGTGGGCTAAAATTTGACATGTTGATCGGAAATAAAAATCTGGCCAGGGGCAATTTCTTCATTTTTCGCGACGGAGTCGGAATGGGCTCAAATTTGACAGGTTGATCGGAAACAAAAACCAAGCCAGGGGCAATTCCGTCATTTTCACGAAGGTGTCGGAATGGTCTCAAATTTGACAGGTTGATCGGAAACAAAAATCGCGCAGGGGCAATTTTGTCATTTTTCGCGACGGAGTCGAAATGGGCTCAAATTTGACAGGTTGACCGGGAACAAAAATCTTGTCGGGGGCAATTTCGTCATTTTTCGCAATGATGTCAGAATTGGCTCAAATTTGACAGGTTGATTGGACACAAAAATCGCGTCGGGGGCAATTTCGTCATTTTTTACGGTCGAGTCGAAATGGGCTCAAATTTGATAGGTTGATCGGACACAAAATCGATCCAGAGAGAATTTCGTCATTTTTCGCGACGGAGTCGGAATGGGCTCAAATTTGACAGGTTGATCGGAAACAAAAACCAAGCCAGGGGCAATTTCGTCATTTTCATGAAGGTGTCGGAATGGTCTCAAATTTGACAGGTTGATCGGAAACAAAAATCGCGCAGGGGGCAATTTTGTCATTTTTCGCGATGGAGTCGGAATGGGCTCAAATTTGACAGGTTGACCGGCAACAAAAATCTCGTCGGGGGCAATTTCGTCATTTTTCGCGACGATGTCGGAATGGGCTCAAATTTGACAGGTTGATTGTACAAAAAAATCTCGTCGGGGGCAATTTCGTCATTTTTCGAGAACGAGTCGGAATGGGCTCAAATTTGACAGGTTGATCGGAAACAAAAATCGATCCTGGGAGAATTTCGTCATTTTTCGCGGCGGAGTCGGAATGGGCTCAAATTTGACAGGTTGACCGGGAACAAAAATCGCGCCAGGGGCAATTTCGTCATTTTTCGCGACGGTGTCGAAATGGGCTCAAATTTGACAGGTTGATCGGAAACAAAAAAATTTTCGAGGGCAATTTCGTCATTTTTCGCGACGATGTTGGAATGGGCTAAAATTTGACAGATTGATCAGAAACAAAAATCGATCCGGTGGGAATTTTGTCATTTTTCGCGACGGAGTCGAAATGGGCCCAAATTTGACAGGTTAATCGGGAACAAAAATCGCGCAGGGGCAATTTCGTCATTTTTCACGACGGTGTCGGAATTGGTTCAAATTTGACAGATTGATCGGAAACAAAAATCGAACCGGTGGGAATTTCGTCATTTTTCGCGACGGAGTCTAAATGGGCTCAAATTTGACAGGTTGATCGGACACAAAAATCGCTCCGGGGGCAATTTCATCATTTTTCGCGACCAAGTCGGAATGAGCTCAAATTTGACAGGTTGATCGGAAACAAAAATCGATCCAGGGAAAATTTCGTCATTTTTCGCGACGGAGTTGGAATGGGCTCAAATTGGACAGGTTGATCAGGAATAAAAATCGCGCAAGGGGCAATTTCGTCATTTTTCGCGACGGAGTCGGAATGGTCTCAAATTTGACAGCTTGATCGGGATCAAAAATCGCGCCAGGGGCAATTTCGTCATTTTTCGCGACGTAGTCGGAATGGGCTCAAATTTGATAGGTTGATCGGGGTCAAAAATCGTGCTAGGGGCAATTTCGTCATTTTTCGCGACGATGTCAGAATGGGCTCAAATTTGACAGGTTGATCGGACACAAAAATCGCGCCGGGGGCAATTTCGTCATTTTTAGCGACGGTGTCAGATTAGGCTCAAATTTGACAGGTTGATTGTAAACAAAAATCGCGCCGGGAGCAATTTCGTCATTTTTCGCGACGGATTCGGAATGGGCTCAAATTTGACAGGTTGATCGGAAACAAAAACCACGCCAGGGCCAATTTCGTCATTTTTACGAAGATGTCGGAATGGGCTCAAATTTGACAGGTTGATCTGAAACAAAAATCGATCCGGGGAGATTTCGTCATTTTTCGCGACGGAGTCGGAATGGGCTAAAATCTGACAGGTTGACCGGGAACAAAAATCTCGCCGGGGGCAATTTCGTCATTTTTCGCGACGGTTTCGGACTGGACTCAAATTTGACAGGTTGATCAGAAAGAAAAATCGGGTCGGGTGTAATTTCGTCATTTTTCGCGACGGTGTCGGAATGGGCTAAATTTTGACAGGTTGATCGGAAATAAAAATCGGGCCAGGGGCAATTTCGTCATTTTTCACGACGGAGTCGGAATGGGCTCAAATTTGACAGGTTGATCGGAAACAAAAATCGCGCCGGGGGCAATTTCGTCATTTTTCGCGACGGTTTCGGAATCGGCTAAAATTTGACCGATTGATCGGAAACAAAAATCGCGCCGGGGGCAATTTCGTCATTTTTCGCGACGGTTTCGGTATCGGCTAAAATTTGACGGATTGATCGGAAACAAAAATCGCGCCGGAGACAATTTCGTCATTTTTCGCGAAGGTGTCGGAATCGGCTAAAATTTGACCGATTGATCGGAAACAAAAATCGCGCCGGGGGCAATTTCGTCATTTTTCGCGACGGTTTCGGTATCGGCTAAAATTTGACGGATTGATCGGAAACAAAAATCGCGCCGGAGACAATTTCGTCATTTTTCGCGAAGGTGTCGGAATCGGCTAAAATTTGACCGATTGATCGGAAACAAAAATCGCGCCGGGGGCAATTTCGTCATTTTTCGCGACGGTTTCGGTATCGGCTAAAATTTGACGGATTGATCGGAAACAAAAATCGCGCCGGAGACAATTTCGTCATTTTTCGCGAAGGTGTCGGAATCGGCTAAAATTTGACCGATTGATCGGAAACAAAAATCGCGCCGGGGGCAATTTCGTCATTTTTCGCGACGGTTTCGGTATCGGCTAAAATTTGACGGATTGATCGGAAACAAAAATCGCGCCGGAGACAATTTCGTCATTTTTCGCGAAGGTGTCGGAATCGGCTAAAATTTGACCGATTGATCGGAAACAAAAATCGCGCCGGGGGCAATTTCGTCATTTTTCGCGACGGTTTCGGTATCGGCTAAAATTTGACGGATTGATCGGAAACAAAAATCGCGCCGGAGACAATTTCGTCATTTTTCGCGAAGGTGTCGGAATCGGCTAAAATTTGACCGATTGATCGGAAACAAAAATCGCGCCGGGGGCAATTTCGTCATTTTTCGCGACGGTTTCGGTATCGGCTAAAATTTGACGGATTGATCGGAAACAAAAATCGCGCCGGAGACAATTTCGTCATTTTTCGCGAAGGTGTCGGAATCGGCTAAAATTTGACCGATTGATCGGAAACAAAAATCGCGCCGGGGGCAATTTCGTCATTTTTCGCGACGGTTTCGGTATCGGCTAAAATTTGACGGATTGATCGGAAACAAAAATCGCGCCGGAGACAATTTCGTCATTTTTCGCGAAGGTGTCGGAATCGGCTAAAATTTGACCGATTGATCGGAAACAAAAATCGCGCCGGGGGCAATTTCGTCATTTTTCGCGACGGTTTCGGTATCGGCTAAAATTTGACGGATTGATCGGAAACAAAAATCGCGCCGGAGACAATTTCGTCATTTTTCGCGAAGGTGTCGGAATCGGCTAAAATTTGACCGATTGATCGGAAACAAAAATCGCGCCGGGGGCAATTTCGTCATTTTTCGCGACGGTTTCGGTATCGGCTAAAATTTGACGGATTGATCGGAAACAAAAATCGCGCCGGAGACAATTTCGTCATTTTTCGCGAAGGTGTCGGAATCGGCTAAAATTTGACCGATTGATCGGAAACAAAAATCGCGCCGGGGGCAATTTCGTCATTTTTCGCGACGGTTTCGGTATCGGCTAAAATTTGACGGATTGATCGGAAACAAAAATCGCGCCGGAGACAATTTCGTCATTTTTCGCGAAGGTGTCGGAATCGGCTAAAATTTGACCGATTGATCGGAAACAAAAATCGCGCCGGGGGCAATTTCGTCATTTTTCGCGACGGTTTCGGTATCGGCTAAAATTTGACGGATTGATCGGAAACAAAAATCGCGCCGGAGACAATTTCGTCATTTTTCGCGAAGGTGTCGGAATCGGCTAAAATTTGACCGATTGATCGGAAACAAAAATCGCGCCGGGGGCAATTTCGTCATTTTTCGCGACGGTTTCGGTATCGGCTAAAATTTGACGGATTGATCGGAAACAAAAATCGCGCCGGAGACAATTTCGTCATTTTTCGCGAAGGTGTCGGAATCGGCTAAAATTTGACCGATTGATCGGAAACAAAAATCGCGCCGGGGGCAATTTCGTCATTTTTCGCGACGGTTTCGGTATCGGCTAAAATTTGACGGATTGATCGGAAACAAAAATCGCGCCGGAGACAATTTCGTCATTTTTCGCGAAGGTGTCGGAATCGGCTAAAATTTGACCGATTGATCGGAAACAAAAATCGCGCCGGGGGCAATTTCGTCATTTTTCGCGACGGTTTCGGTATCGGCTAAAATTTGACGGATTGATCGGAAACAAAAATCGCGCCGGAGACAATTTCGTCATTTTTCGCGAAGGTGTCGGAATCGGCTAAAATTTGACCGATTGATCGGAAACAAAAATCGCGCCGGGGGCAATTTCGTCATTTTTCGCGACGGTTTCGGTATCGGCTAAAATTTGACGGATTGATCGGAAACAAAAATCGCGCCGGAGACAATTTCGTCATTTTTCGCGAAGGTGTCGGAATCGGCTAAAATTTGACCGATTGATCGGAAACAAAAATCGCGCCGGGGGCAATTTCGTCATTTTTCTCGACTGTGTCGAAACGGGCTCAAATTTGGCAGGTTGATCGGGAACAGAAATAGCGCAGGGTGTAATTTCGTCATTTTTCGCGACTGCGTCGAAATTTGCTAAAATTTGACTGGTTGGTCGGAAATAAAAATCGCGCCGGGGACAATTTCGTCATTTTTCTCAACTGTGTCGGAATTGGCTGAAATTTTTCAGCTTGATCGGAAATAAAAATCACGCCGGCGGCAATTTCGTCATTTTTCTCGACTGTGTCGGAATGGGCTCAAAATTGACAGGTTGTTCGGGAACAAAAATCGCGCCGGATGTAATTTCGTCATTTTTCGCGACTGTGTCGGAATTGGCTACATTTTGACTGGTTGATCGTATGACAAAAACTGCGCCGGGGACAATTTCGTTATTTTTCTCGACTGTGTCGGAATTATCTTAAATTTGGCAGTTTGATCGGAAATAAAAATCGCGCCGGCGGCAATTTCGTCATTTTTCTCGACTGTGTTGGAATGGGCTCAAATTTGACAGGTTTATCCGGAACAAAAACCGCGTTGGGGGCAATTTCGTCATTTTTCTTGACTGTGTCGAAATTGGCTGAAATTTGGCAGTTCGATCTGAAATAAAAATCGTACCGGCGGCAATTTTGTCATTTTTCTCGACTGTGTCGGAATGCGCTCAAATTTGACAGGTTGATCGGGAACAAAAACCGCGCCAGGGTCAATTTCGTCATTTTTCTC
This sequence comes from Olea europaea var. sylvestris, assembly GCF_002742605.1. Lineage (NCBI taxonomy): Eukaryota > Viridiplantae > Streptophyta > Magnoliopsida > Lamiales > Oleaceae > Olea > Olea europaea. The sequence goes on along the minus strand of NW_019262882.1, from coordinate 15,549 downwards.
GACTGTGTCGTAATTGGCTGAAATATGGCAGTTTGATCTGAAATAAAAATTGCGTCGGGGGCAATTTCGTCATTTTTCTCGACTGTGTCGAAACGGGCTCAAATTTGACAGGTTGATCGGGAACAGAGATAGCGCAGGGTGTAATTTCGTCATTTTTCGCGACTGCGTCGAAATTTGCTAAAATTTGACTGGTTGGTCGGAAATAAAAATCGCGCCGGGGGCAATTTCGTCATTTTTCTCAACTGTGTCGGAATTGGCTGAAATTTTTCAGCTTGATCGGAAATAAAAATCGCGCCGGCGGCAATTTCGTCATTTTTCTCGACTGTGTCGACATAGGCTCAAAATTGACAGGTTGTTCGGGAACAAAAATCGCGCCGGATGTAATTTCGTCATTTTTCGCGACTGTGTCGGAATTGGCTAAAATTTGACAGATTGATCGGAAACAAAAATCGCGCCGGGGGCATTTCGTCATTTTTCTCAACTGTGTCGGAATGGGCTCAAATTTGACAGGTTGATCGGAAACAAAAATCACGCCGGGGGCAATTTCGTCATTTTTCTCGACTGTGTCGGAATTGGCTGATATTTGGCAGTTTGATCTGAAATAAAAATCGCGCCGGGGGCAATTTCGTCATTTTTCTCTACTGTGTCGTAATGGGCTCAAATTTGACAGTTTGATCGGAAACAAAAATCGCGACGGGCAATTTCGTCATTTTTCTCGACTGTGTCGGAATTGGCTGATATTTGGCAGTTTGATCTGAAATAAAAATCGCGCCGGGGGCAATTTCGTCATTTTTCTCTACTGTGTCGTAATGGGCTCAAATTTGACAGTTTGATCGGAAACAAAAATCGCGACGGGCAATTTCGTCATTTTTCTCGACTGTGTCGGAATTGGCTGAAATTTGGCAATTTGATCGGAAAGAAAAATCGCGCCGGCGGCAATTTTGTCTTTTTTCTCAACTGTGTCGGAATGGGCTAAAATTTGGAAGGTCTATAAGGAACAAAAATCGCGTCGGGGGCAATTTCGTCATTTTCCTCGACTGTGTCGGAATGGGCTCAAAATTGACAGGTTGATCGGGAACAAAAATTACGCCGGGTGTAATTTCGTCATTTTTCGCGACTGCGTCGGAATTGGCTAAAATTTAACTGGTTGATCGGAAATAAAAATCGCGCCGGGAGCAATTTCATCATTTTTCTCCGCTGTTTCGGAATTGGCTGAAATTTGGCAGTTTGATCGTAAATAAAAATCGCGCCGGCAGCAATTTCGTCATTTTTCTCGACTGTGTCGGAATGGGCTCAAAATTGACAGGTTGATCGTGAACAAAAATCGCGCCGAGTGTAATTTCGTCATTTTTCGCGACTGTGTCGGAATTGGATAAATTTTGACTGGTTGATCGTAAAACAAAAACTGCGCCGGGGACAATTTCGTCATTTTTCTCGACTGTGCTGGAATGGCCTCAAAATTGACAGGTTGATCGGGAACAAAAATCGCGCCGGGTGTAATTTGGTCATTTTTCGCGACTGTGTCGGAATTGGCTAAATTTTGACTGGTTGATCGTAAAACAAAAACTGCGCCGGGGTCAATTTCGTCATTTTTCTCGACTGTGTCAGAATGGGATCAAATTTGACAGGTTGATCGGGAACAGAAATAGCGCCGGGTGTAATTTCATCATTTTTCGCGACTGCGTCGGAATTGGCTAAAATTTGACTGGTTGGTCGGAAATAAAAATCACCCCGGGGGCAATTTCGTCATTTTTTTCGACTGTGTCGGAATTGGCTGAAATTTGGCTGTTTGATCGGAAAGAAAAATCGCGCCGACGGCAATTTCGTCATTTTTCTCGACTGTCGGAATGCGCTCAAATTTGACAGGTTGATCGGGAACAAAAACCGCGCCAGGGTCAATTTCTTCATTTTTCTCGACTGTGTCGTAATTGGCTGAAATATGGCAGTTTGATCTGAAATAAAAATCGTGCCGGGGGCAATTTCGTCATTTTTCTCGACTGTGTCGAAACGGCCTCAAATTTGACAGGTTGATCGGGAACAGAAATAGTGCAGGGTGTAATTTCGTCATTTTTCGCGACTGCTTCGAAATTTGCTAAAATTTGACTGGTTGGTCGGAAATAATAATCGCGCCGGGGGCAATTTCGTCATTTTTCTCAACTGTGTCGGAATTGGCTGAAATTTTTCAGCTTGATCGGAAATAAAAATCGCGCCGGCGGCAATTTCGTCATTTTTCTCGACTGTGTCGGAATGGGCTCAAAATTGACAGGTTGATCGGGAACAAAAACCGTGCCGGATGTAATTTCGTCATTTTTCGCGACTGTGTCGGAATTGGCTAAATTTTGACTGGTTGATCGTATGGCAAAAACTCCGCCGGGGACAATTTCGTCATTTTTCTCGACTGTGTCGGAATTAGCTTAAATTTGGCAGTTTGATCGGAAATAAAAATCGCGCCGGCGGCAATTTCGTCATTTTTCTCAACTGTGTTGGAATGGGCTCAAATTTGACAGGTTTATCGGGAACAAAAACCGCGTTGGGGGCAATTTCGTCATTTTTCTTGACTGTGTCGAAATTGGCTGAAATTTGGCAGTTCGATCTGAAATAAAAATCGCGCCGGGGGCAATTTCGTCATTTTTCTCTACTGTGTCGTAATGGGCTCAAATTTGACAGTTTGATCAGAAACAAAAATCGCGACCGGCAATGTCGTCATTTTTCTCGACTGTGTCGGAATTGGCTGAAATTTGGCAATTTGATCGGAAAGAAAAATCATGCCGGCGGCAATTTCGTCATTTTTCTAGACTGTGTCGGAATGGGCTAAAATTTGGCAGGTCTATAAGGAACAAAAATCGCGCCGGGGGCAATTTCGTCATTTTTCTCGACTGTGTCGAAATGGGCTCAAAATTGACAGGTTGATCGGGAGCAAAAATTGGGCCGGGTGTAATTTCGTCATTTTTCGCGACTGCGTCGGAATTGGCTAAAATTTGACGGGTTGATCGGAAATAAAAATCGCGCCGGAGCAATTTCGTCATTTTTCTCAACTGTGTCGGAATTGGCTGAAATTTTGCAGTTTGATCGGAAATAAAAATCGCGCCGGCAGCAATTTCGTCATTTTTCTCGACTGTGTCGGAATGGGCTCAAAATTGACAGGTTGATCGGGAACAAAAATCGCGCCGGGTGTAATTTCGTCATTTTTCGCGACTGTCGGAATTGGATAAATTTTGACTGGTTGATCGTAAAAAAAAACTTCGCCGGGAAAAATTTCGTCGACTGTGTTGGAATGGCCTCAAAATTGACAGGTTGATCGGGAACAAAAATCGCGCCGGGTGTAATTTCGTCATTTTTCGCGACTGTGTCGGAATTGGCTAAATTTTGACTGGTTGATCGTAAAACAAAAACTACGCCGGGGTCAATTTCATCATTTTTCTCGACTGTGTCGGAATGGGATCAAATTTGACAGGTTGATCGGGAACAGAAATAGCGCCGGGTGTAATTTCATCATTTTTCGCGACTGCGTCGAAATTGGCTAAAATTTGACTGGTTGATCGGAAATAAAAATCGCGCCGGCGGGAATTTCGTCATTTTTCTCGACTGTGTCGGAATGGGCTCAAATTTGACTGGTTGATCGGGAACAGAAATAGCGCCGGGTGTAGTTTCGTCATTTATAGCGACTGCGTCCGAATTGGCTAAAATTTGGCAGTTTGATCGGAAAGAAAAATCGCGTCGGCGGCAATTTCGTCATTTTTCTCGACTTTGTCGGAATGGGCAAAAAATTTGACAGGTTGATCGGGAACAAAACCCGCGCCGGTCTCGAGTGTGTCGGAATGGGCTCAAATTTGGCAGGTTGATCGGGAACAGAAATAGTGCCGGGTGTAATTTCGTCATTTTTCGCCACTGCATCGGAATTGGCTAAAATTTGACTGGTTGATCGAAAATAAAAATCGTGTCGTGGGCAATTTCGTCATTTTTCTCGACTGTGTCGGAATTGGCTGAAATTTGGTAGTTTGATCGGAAATAAAAATCGCGCCGACGGCAATTTCGTCATTTTTCTCGACTGTGTCGGAATGGGCTCAAATTTGACAGTTTGATCGGAAACAAAAATCGCGCTGGGGGTAATTTCGTCATTTTTCTCGACTGTGTCGGAATTGGCTGAAATTTGGCTGTTTGATCGGAAAGAAAAATCGTACCGGCGGCAATTTCGTCATTTTTCTCGACTGTGTCGGAATGCGCTCAAATTTGACAGGTTGATCGTGAACAAAAACCGCGACAGGGTCAATTCCGTCATTTTTCTCGACTGTGTCGTAATTGGCTGAAATATGGCAGTTTGATCTGAAATAAAAATCTCGTCGTGGGCAATTTCGTCATTTTTCTCGACTGTGTCGAAACGGGCTCAAATTTGACAGGTTGATCGGGAACAGAAATAGCGCAGGGTGTAATTTCGTCATTTTTCGCGGCTGCGTCAGAATTGGCTAAAATTTGACTGGTTGGTCGGAAATAAAAATCGCGCCGGGGCAATTTCGTCATTTTTCGCGACTGTGTCGGAATTCGCTGAAATTTTTCGGCTTGATTGGAAATAAAAATCGCGCCGGCGGCAATTTCGTCATTTTTCTCGACTGTGTCGGAATGGGCTCAAAATTGACAGGTTGATCGGGAACAAAAACCGCGCCGGATGTAATTTCGTCATTTTTCGCGACTGTGTCGGAATTGGCTAAATTTTGACTGGTTGATCGTAAGACAAAAACTGCACCGGGGACAATTTGGTCATTTTTCTCGACTGTGTCGGAATTAGCTTAAATTTGGCAGTTTGATCGGAAATAAAAATCGAGCCGGCGGCAATTTCGTCATTTTTCTCAACTGTGTTGGAATGGGCTCAAATTTGACAGGTTTATCGGGAACAAAAACCGCGTTGGGGGCAATTTCGTCATTTTTCTTGACTGTGTCGAAATTGGCTGAAATTTGGCTGTTCGATCTGAAATAAAAATCGCGCCGGGGGCAATTTCGTCATTTTTCTCTACTGTGTCGTAATGGGCTCAAATTTGACAGTTTGATCAGAAACAAAAATCGCGACGGGCAATTTCGTCATTTTTCTCGACTGTGTCGGAATTGGCTGAAATTTGGCAATTTGATCGGAAAGAAAAATCATGCCGGCGGCAATTTCGTCATTTTTCTAGATTGTGTCGGAATGGGCTAAAATTTGGCAGGTCTATAAGGACCAAAAATCGCGCCGGGGGCAATTTCGTCATTTTTCTCGACTGTGTCGAAATGGGCTCAAAATTGACAGGTTGATCGGGAGCAAAAATTGGGCAGGGTGTAATTTCGTCATTTTTCGCGACTGCGTCGGAATTGGCTAAAATTTGACGGGTTGATCGGAAATTAAAATCGCGCCGGGGGCAATTTCGTCATTTTTCTCAACTGTGTCGGAATTGGCTGAAATTTGGCAGTTTGATCGGAAATAAAAATCGCGCCGGCAGCAATTTCGTCATTTTTCTCGACTGTGTCGGAATGGGCTCAAAATTGACAGGTTGATCGGGAACAAAAATCGCGCCGGGTGTAATTTCGTCATTTTTCGCGACTGTGTCGGAATTGGATAAATTTTGACTGGTTGATCGTAAAAATAAAACTTCGCCGGGGAAAATTTCGTCATTTTTCTCGACTGTGTTGGAATGGCCTCAAAATTGACAGGTTGATCGGGAACAAAAATCGCGCCGGGTGTAATTTCGTCATTTTTCGCGACTGTGTCGGAATTGGCTAAATTTTGCCTGGTTGATCGTAAAACAAAGACTGCGCCGGGGTCAATTTCGTCATTTTTCTCGACTGTGTCGGAATGGGATCAAATTTGACAGGTTGATCGGGAACAGAAATAGCGCCGGGTGTAGTTTCGTCATTTATCGCGACTGCGTCCGAATTGGCTAAAATTTGGCAGTTTGATCGGAAAGAAAAATCGCGTCGGCGGCAATTTCGTCATTTTTCTCGACTGTGTCGGAATGGGCTCAAATTTGACAGGTTGATCGGGAACAGAAATAGCGCCGGGTGTAATTTCATCATTTTTCGCGACTGCGTCGGAATTGGCTAAAATTTGACTGGTTGATCGGAAATAAAAATCGCGCCGGGGGCTATTACGTCATTTTTCTCGACTGTGTCGGAATTGGCTGAAATTTAGCAGTTTGATCTGAAATAAAAATCGCGCCGTTCTCGACTGTGTCGGAATGGGCTCAAATTTGACAGGTTGATCGGGAACAAAAATCGCGCCGGGTGTAATTTCGTCATTTTTCGCGACTGTGTCGGAATTGGCTAAATTTTGACTGGTTGATCGGATACAAAAACTGCGCCGGGGGCAATTTCGTCATTTTTCTCGACTGTGTCGGAATTGGCTGAAATATGACAGTTTGATCTGAAATAAAAATCGCGCCGTTCTCGACTGTGTCGGAATGGGCTCAAATTTGGCAGGTTGATCAGGAACAGAAATAGTGCCGGGTGTAATTTCGTCATTTTTCGCCACTGCATCGGAATTGGCTAAAATTTGACTGGTTGATCGAAAATAAAAATCGTGTCGTGGGCAATTTCGTCATTTTCCTCGACAGTGTCGGAATGGGCTCAAATTTGGCAGGTTGATCAGGAACAGAAATAGTGCCGGGGGTAATTTCGTCATTTTTCGCCACTGCATCGGAATTGGCTAAAATTTGACTTGTTCCGTCATTTTTCTCGACTGTGTCGAAACGGGCTCAAATTTGACAGGTTGATCGGAAACAAAAATCGCGCTGGGGGTAATTTCGTCATTTTTCTCGACTGTGTCGGAATTGGCTGAAATTTGGCTGTTTGATCGGAAAGAAAAATCGCACCAGCGGCAATTTCGTCATTTTTCTCGACTGTGTCGGAATGCGCTCAAATTTGATAGGTTGATCGGGAACAAAAACCGCGCCAGGGTCAATTTCGTCATTTTTCTCGACTGTGTCGTAATTGGCTGAAATATGGCAGTTTGATCTGAAATAAAAATCGCGTCGGGGGCAATTTCGTCATTTTTCTCGACTGTGTCGAAACGGGCTCAAATTTGACAGGTTGATCGGGAACAGAAATAGCGCCGGGTGTAATTTCGTCATTTTTCGCGACTGTGTCGGAATTGGCTAAATTTTGACTGGTTGATCGTAAAACAAAGACTGCGTCGGGGTCAATTTCGTCATTTTTCTCGACTGTGTCGGAATGGGATCAAATTTGACAGGTTGATCGGGAACAGAAATAGCGCCGGGTGTAATTTCATCATTTTTCGCGACTGCGTCGGAATTGGCTAAAATTTGTCTGGTTGATCGGAAATAAAAATCGCGCCGGGGGCTATTACGTCATTTTTCTCGACTGTGTCGGAATTGGCTGAAATTTGGCAGTTTGATCGGAAATAAAAATCGCGCCGACGGCAATTTCGTCATTTTTCTCGACTGTGTCGGAATGGGCTCAAATTTGACAGGTTGATCGGGAACAGAAATAGCGCCGGGTGTAGTTTCGTCATTTATCGCGACTGCGTCCGAATTGGCAAAAATTTGGCAGTTTGATCGGAAAGAAAAATCGCGTCGGCGGCAATTTCGTCATTTTTCTCGACTGTGTCGGAATGGGCAAAAAATTTGACAGGTTGATCGGGAACAAAACCCGCGCCGGGGACAATTTCGTCATTTTTCTCGACTGTGTCGGAATTAGCTTAAATTTGGCAGTTTGATCGGAAATAAAAATCGCGCCGGCGGCAATTTCGTCATTTTTCTCAACTGTGTTGGAATGGGCTCAAATTTGACAGGTTTGTCGGGAACAAAAACCGCGTTGGGGGCAATTTCGTCATTTTTCTTGACTGTGTCGAAATTGGCTGAAATTTGGAAGTTCGATCTGAAATAAAAATCGCGCCGGGGGCAATTTCGTCATTTTTCTCTACTGTGTCGTAATGGGCTCAAATTTGACAGTTTGATCAGAAACAAAAATCGCGACGGGCAATTTCGTCATTTTTCTCGACTGTGTCGGAATTGGCTGAAATTTGGCAATTTGATCGGAAAGAAAAATCATGCCGGCGGCAATTTCGTCATTTTTCTAGACTGTGTCGGAATGGGCTAAAATTTGGCAGGTCTATAAGGAACAAAAATCGCGCCGGGGGCAATCTCGTCATTTTTCTCGACTGTGTCGAAATGGGCTCAAAATTGACAGGTTGATCGGGAGCAAAAATTGGGCCGGGTGTAATTTCGTCATTTTTCGCGACTGCGTCGGAATTTGCTAAAATTTGACTGGTTGATCGGAAATAAAAATCGCGCCGGGAGCAATTTCGTCATTTTTCTCAACTGTGTCGGAATTGGCTGAAATTTGGCAGTTTGATCGGAAATAAAAATCGTGCCGGCAGCAATTTCGTCTTTTTTCTCGACTGTGTCGGAATGGGCTCAAAATTGACAGGTTGATCGGAAACAAAAATCGCGCCGGGTGTAATTTCATCATTTTTCGCGACTGTGTCGGAATTGGATAAATTTTGACTGGTTGATTGTAAAACAAAAACTGCTGCGGGGACAATTTCGTCATTTTTCTCGACTGTGTCGGAATGGGATCAAATTTGACAGGTTGATCGGGAACAGAAATAGCGCTGGGTGTAATTTCATCATTTTTCGCGACTGCGTCGGAATTGGCTAAAATTTGACTGGTTGATCGGAAATAAAAATCGCGCCGGGGGCAATTTCGTCATTTTTCTCGACTGTGTCGGAATTGGCTGAAATTTGGCTGTTTGATCGGAAAGAAAAATCGCGCCGACGGCAATTTCGTCATTTTTCTCGACTGTGTCGGAATGCGCTCAAATTTGACAGGTCGATCGGGAACAAAAACCGCGCCAGGGTCAATTTCATCATTTTTCTCGACTGTGTCGTAATTGGCTGAAATATGGCAGTTTGTTCTGAAATAAAAATCGTGCTGGGGGCAATTTCGTCATTTTTCTCGACTGTGTCGAAACGGGCTCAAATTTGACAGGTTGATCGGGAACAGAAAATCACGCCGGGGGCAATTTCGTCATTTTTTTCGACTGTGTCGAAATTGGCTGAAATTTGGCAATTTGATCGGAAAGAAAATTCGCGCCGACGGCAATTTCGTCATTTTTCTCTACTGTGTCGTAATGGGCTCAAATTTGACAGTTTGATCGGAAACAAAAATCGCGACGGGCAATTTCGTCATTTTTCTCGACTGTGTCGAAATTGGCTGAAATTTGGCAATTTGATCGGAAAGAAAAATCATGCCGGCGGCAATTTCATCATTTTTCTAGACTGTGTCGGAATGGGCTAAAATTTGACAGGTCTATAAGGAACAAAAATCGCGCCGGGGGCAATTTCGTCATTTTTCTCGACTGTGTCGAAATGGGCTCAAAATTGACAGGTTGATCGGGAACAAAAACCGCGCCGGATGTAATTTCGTCATTTTTCGCGACTGTGTCGGAATTGGCTAAATTTTGACAGGTTGATCGTATGACAAAAACTGCGCCGGTGACAATTTCGTCATTTTTCTCGACTGTGTCGGAATTAGCTTAAATTTGGCAGTTTGATCGGAAATAAAAATCGCGCCGGCGGCAATTTCGTCATTTTTCGCGACTGTGTCGGAATGGGCTCAAAATTGACAGGTTGATCGGGAACAAAAACCGCGCCGGATGGAATTTCGTCATTTTTCGCGACTGTGTCGGAATGGGCTCAAAATTGACAGGTTGATCGGGAACAAAAACCGCGCCGGATGGAATTTCGTCATTTTTCGCGACTGTGTCGGAATGGGCTCAAAATTGACAGGTTGATCGGGAACAAAAACCGCGCCGGATGGAATTTCGTCATTTTTCGCGACTGGGTCGGAATTGGCTAAATTTTGACAGGTTGATCGTATAACAAAAATCGCGCCGGTGACACTTTCGTCATTTTTCTCGACTGTGTCGTAATTGGCTGAAATATGGCAGTTTGATCTGAAATAAAAATCGCGCCGGGGGCAATTTCATCATTTTTCGCGACTGAGTCGGAATTGGCTAGAATTTGACTGGTTGATCGGAAATAAAAATTGCGTCGAGGGCAATTTCGTCATTTTTCTCGACTGTGTCGAAATTGGCTGAAATTTGGCAGTTTGATCGGAAATAAAAATCGCGACGGGCAATTTCGTCATTTTTCTCGACTGTGTCGGAATTGGCTGAAATTTGGCAATTTGATCGGAAAGAAAAATCATGCCGGCGGCAATTTCGTCATTTTTCTAGACTGTGTCGGAATGGGCTAAAATTTGGCAGGTCTATAAGGAACAAAAATCGCGCCGGGGGCAATTTCGTCATTTTTCTCGACTGTGTCGAAATGGGCTCAAAATTGACAGGTTGATCGGGAGCAAAAATTGGGCCGGGTGTAATTTCGTCATTTTTCGCGACTGCGTCGGAATTGGCTAAAATTTGACTGGTTGATCGGAAATAAAAATCGCGCCGGGAGCAATTTCGTCATTTTTCTCAACTGTGTCGGAATTGGCTGAAATTTGGAAGTTTGATCGGAATTAAAAATTGCGCCGGCGGCAATTTCGTCATTTTTTCGACTGTGTCGGAATGGGCTCAAAATTGACAGGTTGATCGGGAACAAAAATCGCGCCGGGTGTAATTTCGTCATTTTTCGCGACTGTGTCAGAATTGGCTAAATTTTGACTGGTTGATCGTAAAATAAAAACTGCGCCGGGGTCGATTTCGTCATTTTTCTCGACTGTGTCGAAATTTGCTCAAATTTGACAGTTTGATCGGAAACAAAAATCGCGCCGGGGGCAATTTCGTCATTTTTCTCGACTGTGTCGGAATTGGCTGAAATTTGGCTGTTTGATCGGAAAGAAAAATCGCGCCGTCGGCAAATTCGTCATTTTTCTCGACTGTGTCGGAATGGGCTCAAATTTGACGGGTTGATCGGGAAAAAAAACCGCGCCAGGGTCAATTTCGTCATTTTTCTCGACTGTGTCGGAATGGGCTCAAATTTGACGGGTTGATCGGGAAAAAAAACCGCGCCAGGGTCAATTTCGTCATTTTTCTCGACTGTGTCGTAATTGACTGAAATATGGAAGTTTGATCTGAAATAAAAATCGCGCCGGGGGCAATTTCATCATTTTTCTCGACTGTTTCGGAACGGGCTCAAATTCGACAGGTTGATCGGGAACAGAAATAGCGCCGGGTGTAATTTCGTCATTTTTCGCGACTGCGTCGGAATCGGCTAGAATTTGAATGGTTGATCGGAAATAAAAATTGCGTCGGGGGCAATTTCGTCATTTTTCTCGACTGTGTCGAAATTGGCTGAAATTTGGCAGTTTGATCGGAAATAAAAATCGCGCCGGCGGCAATTTCGTCATTTTTCTCGACTGTGTCGGAATGGGCTCAAAATTGACAGGTTGATCGGGAACAAAAACCGCCCCGGGTGTAATTTCGTCATTTTTCACGACTGTGTCGGAATTGGCTAAATTTTGACTGGTTGATCGTAAAATAAAAACTGCGCCGGGGTCAATTTCGTCATTTTTCTCGACTGTGTCGGAATTGGCTCAAATTTGACAGTTTGATCGGAAACAAAAATCGCGCCGGGGGCAATTTCGTCATTTTTCTCGACTGTGTCGGAATTGGCTGAAATTTGGCTGTTTGATCGGAAAGAAAAATCGCGCCGGCGGCAATTTCGCCATTTTTCTCGACTGTGTCGGAATGGGCTCAAATTTGACGGGTTGATCGGGAAAAAAAACCGTGCCAGGGTCAATTTCGTCATTTTTCTCGACTGTGTCGTACTTGGCTGAAATATGGAAGTTCGATCTGAAATAAAAATCGCGCCGGGGGCAATTTCATCATTTTTCTCGACTGTTTCGGAACGGGCTCAAATTCGACAGGTTGATCGGGAACAGAAATAGCGCCGGGTGTAATTTCGTCATTTTTCGCGACTGCATCGGAATTGGCTAGAATTTGACTGGTTGATCGGAAATAAAAATTGCGTCGGGGGCAATTGCGTCATTTTTCTCGACTGTGTCGAAATTGGCTGAAATTTGGCAGTTTGATCGGAAATAAAAATCGCGCCGGCGGCAATTTCGTCATTTTTCTCGACTGTGTCGGAATGGGCTCAAATTTGATAGGTTGATCGGGAAAAAAATCGCGCCGGGTGTAATTTCGTCATTTTTCGCGACTGTGTTGGAATTGGCTAAATTTTGACTGGTTGATCGTAAAACAAAAACTGCGCCGGGGACAATTTCGTCATTTTTCTCGACTGTGTCGGTCTGGGCTCAAATTTGGCAGGTTGATCGGGAACAGAAATAGTGCCGGGTGTAATTTCGTCATTTTTCGCCACTGCGTCGGAATTGGATAAAATTTGACTGGTTGATCGAAAATAAAAAGCGTGTCGGGGACAATTTCGTCATTTTTCTCGACTGTGTCGGAATTGGCTGAAATTTGGTAGTTTGATCGGAAATAAAAATCGCGCCGGCGGCAATTTCGTCATTTTTCTCGACTGTGTCGGAATGGGCTCAAAATTGACAGGTTGATCGGGAACAAAAACCGCGCCGGGTGTAATTTTGTCATTTTTTGCGACTGTGTCGGAATTGGCTTAATTTTTACTGGTTGATCGTAAAACAAAAACTGCGCCGGGGACAATTTCGTCATTTTTCTCGACTGTGTCGGAATGGGATCAAATTTGACAATTTGATCGGAAACAAAAATCGCGCTGGGGGTAATTTCGTCATTTTTCTCGACTGTGTCGGAATGCGCTCAAATTTGACAGGTTGATCGGAAACAAAAATCGCGCTGGGGGTAATTTCGTCATTGTTCTCGACTGTGTCGGAATAGGCTCAAATTTGACAGGTTTATCGGGAACGAAAATCGCGCCGGGTGTAATTTCGTCATTTTTCGCGACTGTGTCGGAATTGGCTGAAATTTGGCTGTTTGATCGGAAAGAAAAATCGCGCCGGTGGCAATTTCGTCATTTTTCTCGACTGTGTCGGAATGCGCTCAAATTTGACAGGTTGATCGGGAACATAAACCGCGCCCGGGTCAATTTCGTCATTTTTCTCGACTGTGTCGTAATTGGCTGAAATATGGCAGTTTGATCTTAAATAAAAATCTCGCCGGGGGCAATTTCGTCATTTTTCTCGACTGTGTCGAAACGGGCTCAAATTTGACAGGTTGATCGGGAACAGAAATAGCGCAGGGTATAATTTCGTCATTTTTCGCGACTGCGTCGGAATTCGCTATAATTTGACTGGTTGGTCGGAAATAAAAATCGCGCCGGGGGCAATTTCGTCATTTTTCTCGACAGTGTCGGAATTGGCTGAAATTTTTCAGCTTGATTGAAAATAAAAATCGCGCCGGCGGCAATTTCGTCATTTTTCTCGACTGTGTCGGAATGGGCTCAAAATTGACAGGTTGATCGGGAACAAAAACCGCGCCGGATATAATTTCGTCATTTTACGCGACTGTGTCGGAATTGGCTAAATTTTGACTGGTTGATCGTATGACAAAAACTGCGCCGGGGACAATTTCGTCATTTTTCTCGACTGTGTCGGAATTAGCTTAAATTTGGCAGTTTGATCTGAAATAAAAATCGCACCGGGGGCAATTTCGTCATTTTTCTCGACTGTGTCTGAATTGGCAAAAATTTGAAAGGTTGATCGGGAACAAAAAGAAAGGGCTCAAATTTGACAGGTTTATCCGGAACAAAAACCGCGTTGGGGGCAATTTCGTCATTTTTCTTGACAGTCTCAAAATTGGCTGAAATTTGGCAGTTCGATCTGAAATAAAAATCGCGCCGGGGGCAATTTCGTCATTTTTCTCTACTATGTCGTAATGGGCTCAAATTTGACAGTTTGATCGGAAACAAAAATCGTGACGGGCAATTTCGTCATTTTTCTCGACTGTGTCGGAATTGGCTGAAATTTGGCAATTTGATCGGAAAGAAAAATCGCGCCGGCGGCAATTTTGTCATTTTTCTCGACTGTGTCGGAATGGGCTAAAATTTGGCAGGTCTATAAGGAACAAAAATCGCGTTGGGGGCAATTTCGTCATTTTTCTCGACTGTGTCGGAATGGGCTCAAAATTGACAGGTTGATCGGAAACAAAAATTGCGCCGGGTGTAATTTCGTCATTTTTCGCGACTGCGTCGGAATTGGCTAAAATTTGACTGGTTGATCGGAAATAAAAACCGCGCCGGGGGCAATTTCATCATTTTTCTACACTGTTTCGAAATTGGCTGAAATTTGGCAGTTTGATCGGAAATAAAAATCGCGCCGGCAGCAATTTCGTCATTTTTCTCGACTGTGTCGGAATGGGCTCAAAATTGACAGGTTGATCGAGAACAAAAATCGCGTCGGGTGTAATTTCGTCATTTTTCGCGACTGTGTCGGAATGGGCTCAAATTTGACGGGTTGATCGGGAAAAAAAACCGCGCCAGGGTCAATTTCGTCATTTTTCTCGACTGTGTCGTAATTGGCTGAAATATGGCAGTTTGATCTGAAATAAAAATCTCGCCGAGGGCAATTTCGTCATTTTTCTCGACTGTGTCGAAATGGGCTCAAATTTGACAGGTTGATCGGGAACAGAAATAGCGCAGGGTGTAATCTCGTCATTTTTCGCGACTGCGTCGGAATTCGCTATAATTTGACTGGTTGGTCGGAAATAAAAATCGCGCCGGGGGCAATTTCGTCATTTTTCTCGACAGTGTCGGAATTGGCTGAAATTTTTCAGCTTGATTGGAAATAAAAATCGCGCCGGCGGCAATTTCGTCATTTTTCTCGACTGTGTCGGAATGGGCTCAAAATTGACAGGTTGATCGGGAACAAAAACCGCGCCGGATATAATTTCGTCATTTTTCGCGACTGTGTCGGAATTGGCTAAATTTTGACTGGTTGATCGTAAAATAAAAACTGCGCCGGGGTCAATTTCGTCATTTTTCTCGACTGTGTCGGAATGGGCTCAAAATTGACAGGTTGATCGGGAACAAAAACCGCGCCGGATATAATTTCGTCATTTTTCGCGACCGTGTCGGAATGGGCTGAAATTTGACTGGTTGATCGGAAACAAAAACCGCGCCGAGGGCAATTTCGTCATTTTTCTCGACTGTGTCGGAATTGGCTGAAATTTGGCTGTTTGATCGGAAAGAAAAATCGCGCCGGCGGAAATTTCGTCATTTTTCTCGACTGTGTCGGAATGGGCTCAAATTTGACGGGTTGATCGGGAAAAAAAATCGTGCCAGGGTCAATTTCGTCATTTTTCTCGACTGTGTCGTAATTGGCTGAAATATGGAAGTTTGATCTGAAATAAAAATCGCACCGGGGGCAATTTCATCATTTTTCTCGACTGTTTCGGAACGGGCTCAAATTCGACAGGTTGATCGGGAACAGAAATAGCGCCGGGTGTAATTTCGTCATTTTTCGCGACTACGTCGGAATTGGCTAGAATTTGACTGGTTGATCGGAAATAAAAATTGCGTCGGGGGTAATTGCGTCATTTTTCTCGACTGTGTCGAAATTGGCAGAAATTTGGCAGTTTGATCGGAAATAAAAATCGCGCCGGCGGCAATTTCGTCATTTTTCTCGACTGTGTCG
>NW_019262881.1:0-21275 GCF_002742605.1 Olea europaea var. sylvestris | reverse complement strand
AATGACGAAATTGCCCCTGGTGCGATTTTTGTTTCTGATCTACCTGTCAAATTTCGGCCCATTCCGACACCGTCGCGAAAAATAACGAAATTGCCCCACGACGCGATTTTTGTTTTCGATTAACCTGTCAAATTTTATCCCATTCCGACACCATCGCTGGAAATGACGAAATTACCCCCGGTGTAATTTTTGTTTTCAATCAACCTGCCAAATTTCAGCCCATTCCGACACCGTCGCGAAAAATGACGAAATTGCCCCTGGTGCGATTTTTGTTTCTGATCAACCTGCCAAATTTAAGCCCATTCCGACGCCGTCGTGAAAAATAACGACTTTGACCCCGGCGCGATTTTTGTTTTCAATAAACCTGCCAAATTTCAGCCCATTTCGACACCGGTGCGAAAAACGACGAAATTGCCCCTGGCACAATTTTTGTTTCAAATCAACCTGTCAAATTTAAGCCGATTCCGACACCGTTGCGAAAAATTATGAAATTGCCCCCGGCGCGATTTTTGTTTCCGATTAACCTGTCAAATTTTAGCCCATTCGGACACCATCACTGAAAATGGCGAAATTACCCTCGGCGCAATTTTTGTTTCTAATCAACCTGCCAAATTTCAGCCCATTTCGACACCGTCGTGAAAAATGACGAAATTGCCCCCGGCGCGATTTTTGTTTCCGATCAACCTGCCAAATTTAAGCCCATTCCGACACCGTCGCGAAAAATGAGGACATTGCCCCCGGCGAAATTTTTGTTTCCAATAAACCTAACAAATTTTAGACCATTCCGACACCGTCGCAAAAAATGACGAAATTGACCCTGGGGCGATTTTTGTTTCTGATCAACCTGTCAAATTTCGGCCCATTCCGACGCCGTCGCGAAAAATGACGAAATTGCCCACGACGCGATTTTTGTTTCCGATTAACTTGTCAAATTTTAGCCCATTCCGACACCATCACTGAAAATGACGAAATTACCCTCGGCGCAATTTTTGTTTCCAATCAACCTGCCAAATTTCAGCCAATTTCGACACCGTCGCGAAAAATGACGAAATTGCCCCCGGCGCGGTTTTTGTTTCCGATCAACCTGCCAAATTTAAGCCCATTCCGACACCGTCGTGAAAAATGACGACATTGCGCCCGGCGCAATTTTTGTTTCCGATAAACCTGTCAAATTTCAGCCCATTTCGACACCGTCGCGAAAAATGACGAATTGCCCCTGGCACGATTTTTGTTTCAAATCAACCTGTAAAATTTCAGCCGGTTCCGACACCGTCGTGAAAAATGACGAAATTGGCCCCCGGCGCAGTTTTTGTTTCCGATCAACCTGCCAAATTTAAGCCCATTCCGACACTTTCGCGA
Organism: Olea europaea var. sylvestris; assembly: GCF_002742605.1. NCBI lineage: Eukaryota > Viridiplantae > Streptophyta > Magnoliopsida > Lamiales > Oleaceae > Olea > Olea europaea. Next base: position 19,916 of record NW_019262881.1, on the reverse strand, counting down.
AAAATGGCGACATTGCCCCCGGCGCTATTTTTGTTTACAATCAACCTATCAAATTTTAGCCCATTCCTATACCGTCGCGAAAAATGACGGAATTGCCCCGACGCGATTTTTTTTCAAATCAACCTGCCAAATTTCGGCCAATTTCGACACCGTCGTGAAAAATGACGAAATTGCCCCTGGCCCAGATTTTGTTTCTGAATAACCTGTCAAATTTTAGCCCATTATGACATCGTCGCAAAAAATGATGGAATTAACCTCGGCGCAAATTTTGTTTCCAATCAACCTGCCAAATTTCAACCCATTTCGACACCGTCGCGAAAAATGACGAAATTGCCCTTGGCGATGTTTTTGTTTCCGATCAACCTGACAAATTTCAGCCCATTTCGACACCGTCGCGAAAAATGACGAAATTGCCCCTGGCAAGCTTTTTGTTTCCGATCAACCCGTCAAATTTCAGCCGATTTCGACACCGTCGCAAAAAATGACGAAATTGCCCCCGCGCGCGATTTTTGTTTCCGATCAACCTGCCAAATTTTAGCCAATTCCGACACTTTCGCGAAAAATGACGACATTGCACCCGACGCGATTTTTGTTTCCAATCAACCTGTTAAATTTCAACCCATTCCGACACCGTTGCGAAAAATGACGAATTTTCTCCCGGCAGGATTTTTGTTTCCGATCAACCTGCCAAATTTAAGCCCATTCCGTCACCGTCGCGAAAAATGACAAAATTGCACCCGGCGCGATTTTTGTTTCCGATCAACCTGCCAAATTTTAGCCCATTCCGACACCGTCGCCAAAAATGACGATATTTTCCGTGGCGCGATTTTTGTTTCAGATCAACCTGTCAAATTTTAGCCCATTCGGACACCGTCACGAAAAATGACGAAATTTCCCCCGGCGCGATTTTTGTTTCCAATCAACTGTTAAATTTCAGCCCATTCCGACGCCGTCGCGAAAAAAGACGGAATTGCCCCTGGCGCGATTTTTGTTTCCGATCAACCAGCCAAATTTAGGCCCATTTCGACACCGTCGCGAAAAATGACGACATTACCCCCGACGCGATTTTTGTTTCCAATAAACCTGCCAAATTTCAGCCCATTCCGACACCGTCGCGAAAAATGACGAAATTGCCCCTGGCTCGATTTTTGTTTCAAATCAACCTGTCAAATTTCATCTGGTTCCGACACCGTCACGAAAAATGACGAAATTGCCCCCGTCGAGATTTTTGTTTCCAATCGACCTGCCAAATTTAAGCCCATTCCGACACCGTCGCGAAAAATGACGAAATTGCCGCTGATGCGGATTTTGTTTCTGAACAGCCTGTCAAATTTCGGCCCATTCCGACACCGTCGCGAAAAATTTCGAAATTGCCCCCGGCGAAATTTTTGTTTCCGATTCACCTGTCAAATTTTAGCCCATTCCGACACCATCGTTGAAAATGACGAAATTACCCTCGGCGCAATTTTTGTTTCCAATCCACCTGCCAAATTTCAGCCCATTTCGACGCCGTAGCGAAAAAAGACGAAATTGCCCCCGGCGCGATTTTTGTTTCCGATCAACCAGCCAAATTTAGGCCCATTCCGACACCGTCGCGAAAAATGACGAAATTGCCCCCGGCGCGATTTTTGTTTCCGATCAACCAGCCAAATTTAGGCCCATTCCGACACCGTCGCGAAAAATGGCGACATTACCCCCGACGCGATTTTTGTTTCCAATAAACCTGCCAAATTTCAGCCCATTTCGACAACGTCGCGAAAAATGACAAAATTGCCCCTGGCGCGATTTTTGTTTCAAATCAACCTGTCAAATTTCAGCCGGTTCCGACAACGTCGCAAAAAATGACGAAATTGCCCCCGGCGCGATTTTTGTTTCCGATCAACCAGCCAAATTTAGGACCATTCCGACACCGTCGCGAAAAATGACGACATTACCCGACGCGATTTTTGTTTCCAATAAACCTGCCAAATTTCAGCCCATTCCGACATCGTCGCGAAAAATGACGAAATTGCCCCTGGCGCGATTTTTGTTTCTAATCAACCTGTCAAATTTCATCCGGTTCCGACACCGTCGCGAAAAATGACGAAATTGCCCTCGTCGAGATTTTTGTTTCCAATCGACCTGCCAAATTTAAGCCCATTCCGACACCGTCGCGAAAAATGACGAAATTGCCGCTGGTGCGGATTTTGTTTCTGAACAACCTGTCAAATTTCGGCCCATTCCGACACCGTGGCGAAAAATTACGAAATTGCCCCCGCCGAAATTTTTGTTTCCGATTAACCTGTCAAATTTTAGCCCATTCCGACACCATCGCTGAAAATGACGAAATTACCCTCGGCGTAATTTTTGTTTCCAATCCACCTGCCAAATTTCAGCCCATTTCGACACCGTCGCGAAAATAGATGAAATTGCCCCCGGCGCGATTTTTGTTTCCGATCAACCAGCCAAATTTAGGCCCATTCCGACACCGTCGCGAAAAATGACGACATTACCCCCGACGCGATTTTTGTTTCCAATAAACCTGCCAAATTTCAGCCCATTTCGACAACGTCGCGAAAAATTACAAAATTGCCCCTGGCGCGATTTTTGTTTCAAATCAACCTGTCAAATTTCACCCGGTTCCGACACAGTCGAGAAAAATGACGAAATTGTCCCCGGCACGATTTTTGTTTCCGATCAACCTGCCAAATTTAAGCCCATTCCGACACCGTCGCGAAAAATGACGACATTACCCCCGGCGCGGTTTTTGTTTCCGATCAACCTGTCAAATTTTAGCCCATTTCGACACCGTCGCGAAAAATGACGACATTACCCCCGGCGCGGTTTTTGTTTCCGATCAACCTGTCAAATTTTAGCCCATTTCGACACCGTCGCGAAAAATGACGACTTTACCCCCGGCGCGATTTTTGTTTCCGATCAACTTGCCAAATTTAGGCCCATTCTGACACTGTCGCGAAAAATGACGACATTACCCCTGGCGCGATTTTTGTTTCCAATAAACCTGCCAAATTTCAGCCCATTCTGACACCGTCGCTAAAACTGACGAAATTTCCCCTGGCACGGTTTTTGTTTCCGATCAACCTGTCAAATTTCAAGCCATTTCGACGCCGTCGCAAAAAATGACGAAATTGCCCCCGCGCGCGACTTTTGTTTCCGATCAACCTGCCAAATTTTAGTCAATTCCGACACCGTTGCGATAAATGACGACTTTGCACACGGCACGATTTTTGTTTCCAGTCAACCTGTCAAATTTCAGCCCATTCCGACACCGTCACGAAAAATGACGAATTTTCTCCCGGCGCGATTTTTGTTTCCGATCAACCTGCCAAATTTAAGCCCATTGCGACACTGTTGCGAAAAATGACGAAATCGCACCCAGCGCGATTTTTGTTTTCGATCAACCTGCCAAATTTTAGCCCATTCCGACACCGTCGCGAAAAATGACGGTATTGTCCCTGGCGCGGTTTTTGTTTCCGATCAACCTGTCAAATTTTAGCCCATTCGGACACCGTCACGAAAAATGACGAAATTTCCCCGGCGCGATTTTTGTTTCCAATCAACCTGTCAAATTTCAGCCCATTCCGACACCGTCGCGAAAAAAGACGAAATTGCCCCCGGCGCGATTTTTGTTTCCGATCAACCAGCCAAATTTAGGCCCATTCCGACACCGTCGCGAAAAATGACGACATTACCCCCGGCGCGATTTTTGGCTTCCGATCAACCTATCAAATTTTAGCCCATTCTGATACCGTAACGAAAAATGACAGAATTGCCCCGACGCGATTTTTGTTTCCAATCAACCAGCCAAATTTCAGCCAATTTCGCCACCATCGTGAAAAATGACGAAATTGCCCCCGGCCCGGATTTTGTTTCTGAATAACCTGTCAAATTTTAGCCCATTCCAACGCCGTTGCAAAAAATGACGGAATTGACCTCGGCACAATTTTTGTTTCCAATCAACCTGCCAATTTTCAGCCCATTTCGACACCGTCGCGAAAAATGAGAAAATTGCCCCCGGCGCGATTTTTGTTTCCGATCAACCTGCCAAATTTAAGCCCATTCCGACACCGTCGCGAAAAATGACGACATTACCCCCGGTGCGATTTTTGTTTCCAATAGACCTGCCAAATTTCAGCCCATTTTGACACCGTCGAGAAAAATGACGAAATTGCCCTTGGCGTGATTTTTGTTTCAAATCAACCTGTCAAATTTCAGTCGGTTTCGACACCGTCGCGAAAAATGACGAAATTGCCACCGGCGCGATTTTTGTTTCCAATCAACCTGCCAAATTTAAGCCCATTCCGACACCGTCGCGAAAAATGACGACATTGCCCCCGGCGCGATTTTTCGTCTCCGATCAACCTATCAAATTTTAGCACATTCCGATGCCGTCCTGAAAAATGACCGAATTGCCCCGACGCGATTTTTGTTTCCAATCAACCTGCCAAATTTCAGGCAATTTCGCCACCGTGGTGAAAAATGACGAAATTACCCCTGGCCCGAATTTTGTTTCTTATCAACCTGTCAAATTTCGGCCCATTCTGACACTGTCGTGAAAAATGACGAAATTACCCCCGGCGCAATTTTTGTTTCCGATCAACCTGCCAAATTTCAGCCCATTTCGACACCGTCGCGAAAAATGACGAAATTGCCCCTGGCGCAGTTTTTGTTTCCGATCAACCTGTCAAATTTCAGCCCATTCCGACACCATCGCGAAAAAGACGACGTTGCCCCCGACGCAATTTTTGTTTCCGATCAGCCTATCAAATTTTAGCCCATTACGATACCGTCGCGAAAAATGACGAAATTGCCACGACGCGATTTTTGTTTCCAATCAACCTGACAAATTTCAGCCAATTTCGACACCGTCGCGAAAAATGACGAAATTGCCCCTGGCTCGGAATTTATTTCTTAATAACCAGTCAAATTTTAGCCCATTCCGACATCGTCGCAAAAAATGACGGAATTGACCTCGGCGCAATTTTTGTTTCCAATCAACTTCCCAAATTTCAGCCCATTTCGACACCGTCGTGAAAAATGACAAAATTGACCCTGGTGCGATTTTTGTTTCTGATCAACCTGTCAAATTTCGGCCCATTCTGACACCGTCGCGAAAAATGACGAAATTGCCCAGGCGCGATTGTTGTTTCCGATCAACCTATCAAATTTTATCCCATTCCGACACCATCGCTGAAAATGACGAAATTACCCCTGGCGCGATTTTTGTTTCAAATCAACCTGTCAAATTTCAGCCGGTTCCGACACTGTCGCGAAAAATGACGAAATTGCCCCCGGCGCGGTTTTTGTTTCCGATCAACCTGCCAAATTTAAGCCCATTCCGACACCGTCGCGAGAAATGATGACTTGCCCCCGGCGCGATTTTTGGTTTCGGTCAACCTGTCAAATTTTAGACCATTCCGACACCGTCGCGAAAAATGACCAAATTGCCCCAGGCGCGATTTTTGTTTCCAGTCAACCTGCCAATTTCCAGCCCATTCCGACACCGTCGCGAAAAATTACGAAATTGCCCCCGATGCAATTTTGGTTTCCAATCAACCTGCCAAATTTCAGCCCATTTCGACACAGTCGCGAAAAATGGCGAAATTCCCCCTGGCGCGATTTTTGTTTCCAGTCAACCGCCAAATTTCAGCCCATTCCGACACAATCGCGAAAAATGACGAAATTGCCGCTGGCGCGATTTTTGTTTCCGATCAACATGTCAAATTTTTGACCATTCCGACACCGTCGTGAAAAATTACGAAATTGCCCACGACACGATTTTTATTTCCAGTCAATCTGCCAATTTCAGCCCATTCCGACACCATCGCGAAAATTGATGAAATTGCCCCCGGCGCAATTTTTGTTTCAATTCGACCTTCCCAATTTTCAGCCCATTCCGACATCGTCGCGAAAAATGACGGAATTGACCTTGGCGCAATTTTTTTTCCAATCAACTTGCCAAATTTTAGCCCATTTCGACACCGTCGCGAAAAATGACGAAATTGACCATGGTGCAATTTTTGTTTCTGATCAACCTGTCAAATTTCGGTCCATTCTGACACCGTCGCGAAAAATGACGAAATTGCCCAGGCGCGATTGTTGTTTCTGATCAACCTGTCAAATTTTAGCCCATTCCGACACCATCGCTGAAAATGACGAAATTACCCCCGACGCGATTTTTGTTTCAAATCAACCTGTCAAATTTCGGCCGGTTCCGACACTGTCGCGAAAAATGACGAAATTGCCCTCGGCGCGATTTTTTTTCCGATCAACCTGCCAAATTTAAGCCCATTCCAACACCGTCGCGAGAAATGACGACTTGCCCCCGGCGCGATTTTTGGTTTCGGTCAACCTGTCAAATTTTAGACCATTCCGACACCGTGGCGAAAAATGACGAAATTTCCCCAGGCGCGATTTTTGTTTCCAGTCAACCTGCCAGTTTCCAGCCCATTCCGACACCGTCGCGCAAAATGACGACATTGCCCCCGACGCAATTTTAGTTTCCAATCAACCTGCCAAATTTCAGCACATTTCGACACAGTCGCGAAAAATGGCGAAATTCCCCCCGGCGCGATTTTTGTTTCCAGTCAACCAGCCAAATTTCAGCCCATTCCGACACAGTCGCGAAAAATGACGAAATTGCCGCTTGCGCCGTTTTTGTTTCCGATCAACCTGTTAAATTTTTTACCATTCCGACACCGTCGCGAAAAATGACGAAATTGCCCCCGCCGCGATTTTTGTTTCCAGTCAATCTGGCAATTTCAGCCCATTCCGACACCGTCGTGAAAATTGATGAAATTGCCCCCGGCGCGATTTTTGTTTCCAGTCGACCTGCCAATTTTCAGCCCATTCCGACATCGTCGCAAAAAATGACGAAATTGCCCCCGGTGCGATTTTTGTTTCCAGTCAATTTGCCAAATTTCAGCCCATTCCGACACCGTCGCGAAAAATGACGAAATTTTCCCTGCCGAGATTTTTGATTCCAGTCGACCTGCCAATTTTCTGCCCTTTTCGACACCGTCGCGAAAAATGACGAAATTGCCCCAGGTTCGATTTTTGTTTCCAGTCAACCTGCCAATTTCCAGCCCATTCCGACACCGTCGCGAAAAATTACGAAATTGCCCCCGACGCAATTTTGGTTTCCAATCAACCTGCCAAATTTTAGCCCATTTCGACACAGTCGCGAAAAATGGTGAAATTGCCCTTGGCGAGAGTTTTGTTTCCAGTCAACCTGCCAAATTTCAGCCCATTCCGACACAATCGCGAAAAATGACGAAATTGCCGCTGGCCTGGTTTTTGTTTCCGATCAACCTGTCAAATTTTTGACCATTCCGACACCGTCGTGAAAAATGACGACATTGCCCCCGTCGCGATTTTTGTTTCCAGTCAATCTGCCAATTTCAGCCCATTTCGACACCGTCGCGAAAATTGATGAAATTACCCCCGGCGAGATTTTTCTTTCCAGTCGTCCTGCCAATTTTCAGCCCATTCCGACATCGTCGCTAAAAATGACGAAATTGCCCCCGGCACGATATTTGTTTCCAGTCGACCTGCCAACTTTCAGCCCATTCCGACATCTTCGCTAAAAATGACGAAATTGCCCCCGGCGCGATTTTTGTTTCCAGTCAATTTGCCAAATTTCAGCCCATTCCGACACCGTCGCGAAAAATGACGAAATTGCCCCCGGCGCGATTTTTGTTTCCAATCAACCTGCCAAATTTCAGCCCATTCCGACACCGTCGCGAAAAATGACGAAATTGCCCCTGGTGCGATTTTTGTTTCTGAACAACCTGTCAAATTTTGGCCCATTCCAACACCGTCGCGAAAAATGACGAAATTGCCCCCGGCGCGATTTTTGTTTCCGATTAACCTATCAAATTTTAGCCCATTCAGACACCATCCCTGAAAATGACGAAATTACCCTCAGCGCAATTTTTGTTTCCATCAACCTACCAAATTTTAGCCCGTTCCGACACCGTCACGAAAAATGACGATATTGCCCCTGGCGCAGTTTTTGTTTCCGATCAACCTGTCAAAATTTAGCCCCTTTGGACACCGTCGCGAAAAATGACGACATTGCCCCCGGTGCGATTTTTGTTTCCGATCAGCCTATCAAATTTTATCCCATTCCAATACCGCCGCGAAAAATGACGGAATTGCCCTGACGCAATTTTTGTTTCCAATCAACCTGCCAAATTTAGCCAATTTCGACACCGTCGCGAAAAATGACGAAATTGCCCCTGGCCCGGAACTTGTTTCTGAATAACCTTTCAAATTTTAGCCCATTCCGACACCGTCGCAAAAAATGACGGAATTGACCTCGGCGCTATTTTTGTTTCCAATCAACCGGCCAAATTTCAGCCCATTTCCACACCGTCGTGAAAAATGACGAAATTGCCCCTAGTGCGATTTTTGTTTCTGATCAACCTGTCAAATTTCGGCCCATTCCGACACCGTCACGAAAAATGACGAAATTGCCCCTGGCGCAGTTTTTGTTTCCGATTAACCTGTCAAATTTTAGCCTATTCCGACACCATCGCTGAAAATGACGAAATTACCCTCGGCACAATTTTCGTTTCCAATCAACCTGCCAAATTTCAGCCCATTTCGACACCGTCACGAAAAATGACGAAATTGCCCCCGGCGCGGTTTTTATTTCCGATCAACCTGCAAATTTAAGCCCATTCCGACACCGTCGCGAAAAATGACGACATTGCCCCCGGCGCGATTTTTCTTTCCAATAAACCTGCCAAATTTCAACACATTTCGACACCGTCGCGAAAAATGACGAAATTGCACCTGGTGCGATTTTTGTTTCAAATCAACCTGTCAAATTTCAGCCGGTTCCGACAACGTCGCGAAAAATGACGAAATTGCCCCCGGCGCGATTTTTGTTTCAGATCAACCTGCCAAATTTAAGCCCATTCCGACACCGTCGCGAAAAATGACGAAATTGCCCCGACGCGATTTTTGTTTCCAATCAACCTGCCGAATTTCAGCCAATTTCGCCCCCGTCGTGAAAAATGACGAAATTGCCCCTGGCCCGGATTTTGTTTCTGAATAACCTGTCAAATTTTAGCCCATTCTGACTTCGTCGCAAAAAATGACGGAATTGACCTCGGCGTAATTTTTGTTTCCAATCCACCTGCCAAATTTCAGCCCATTTCGACACTGTCATGAAAAATGACGAAATTGCCCCTGGCGCAGTTTTTGTTTCCGATCAACCTGCCAAATTTCAGCCCATTCCGACACCGTCGCGAAAAATGACGAAATTGCCCCTGGTACGATTTTCGTTTCCGATCAACCTGTCAAATTTCAGCCCATTCCGACACCTTCGCAAAAAATGACGAAATTGCCCCCGCGCGCGGTTTTTGTTTCCGATCAACCTGCCAAATTTCAGCCAATACTGGCGCCGTCGCGAAAAATGATGACATTGCACCCGGCGCGATTTTTGTTTCCAATCAACCTGTCAAATTTCTGCCTGTTCTGACACCGTCGCGAAAAATGACGAATTTTATCCCTGCGCGATTTTTGTTTCCGACCAACCTGCCAAATTTAAGCCCATTCCGACACCGTCGCGAAAAATGACGACATTGCACCCGGCGCGATTTTTGTTTCCAATCAACCTGTCAAATTTCAACCCATTCTGACACCGTCGTGAAAAATGACGAATTTTCTCCCGGCGCGATTTTTGTTTCCTATCAACCTGCCAAATTTAAGCCCATTCCGATACCGTTGAGAAAAATGACGAAATTGCACCCGGCGCGATTTTTGTTTCCGATCAACCTACCAAATTTTAGCCCATTCCGACACCGTCGCGAAAAATGACGATATTGTCCCTGGCGCGATTTTTGTTTCCGATCAACCTGTCAAATTTTAGCCCATTCGGACACCGTCACGAAAAATGACGAAATTTCCCACGGCGCGATTTTTGTTTCCAATCAATCTGTCAAATTTCAGCCCATTCCGACACCGTCGCGAAAAAAGACGAAATTGCCCCCGGCGCGGTTTTTATTTCCGATCAACCTGCCAAATTAAGGCCAATTCCGACACCGTCGCGAAAAATGACGACATGATCCCCGGCGCGATTTTTGTTTCCAATAAACCTGCCAAATTTCAGCCCATTCCGACACCGTCGCGAAAAATGACAAAATTGCCCCTGGCGCGGATTTTGTTTTCGAATAACAAGTCAAATTTTGGCCCATTCCGACACCGTCGCAAAAAATGACGAAATTGCACTCGGCGTAATTTTTATTACCAATCAACTTGCTAAATTTCAGCCCATTCCGACACCGTTGCGAAAAACGACGAAATTGCCCTCGGCACGATTTTTGTTTCCAATCAACCTGTCAAATTTCAGCCCATTCCGACACCGTTGCAAAAAATGACGATATTGCCCTTGACGCAGTTTTTGTTTCCGATCAACCTGTCAAAATTTAGCCCATTCGGACACCGTCGCGAAAAATGACAAAATTGCCCCCGGCGCTATTTTTGTCTTCGATCAACCTGCCAAATTTAAGCTCATTCCGACACCGTCGCGAAAAATGACGACATTGCCCCGGGCGCGATTTTTGTTTCCGATCAACCTATCAAATTTTAGCCCATTCCGATACCATCGCGAAAAATGACGAAATTGCCCCGACGCGATTTTTGTTTCCAATCAACCTGCCAAATTTCAGCCAATTTCGACATCGTCGCGAAAAATGACGAAATTGCCCCTAGCCCGGATTTTGTTTCTGAATAACCTATCAAATTTTAGCCCATTCCGACACCGTCGCAAAAAATGACTGAATTGACCTCGGCGCAATTTTTGTTTCCAATCAACTTGCCAAATTTCAGCCCATTTCAACACCGTCGCGAAAAATGACGAAAGTGCCCCTGGTGCGATTTTTGTTTCCGATCAACCTGTTAAATTTAAGCCCATTCCGACACCGTCACGAAAAATGACGACATTGCCCCCGACGCGATTTTTGTTTCCGATCAACCTATCAAATTTTAGCCCATTCCGATACCGTCGCGAAAAATGATGAAATTTCCCCGACGCGATTTTTGTTTCCAGTCAACCTGCCAAATTTCCGGCAATTTCGATACCGTCGCGAAAAATGACAAAATTGCCCCTGGCCCAGAATTTGTTTCTGAATAACCTGTCAAATTTTAGCCCATTCCGACACCGTCGCAAAAATTGACGGAATTGACCTCGGCGTAATTTTTGTTTCCAATCAACCTGCTAAATTTCAGCCCATTTCGACACCTTCGCGAAAAATGACGAAATTGCCCCTGGTGCGGTTTTTGTTTCTGATCAACCTGCCAAATTTCGGCCCATTCTGACGCCGTTGCGAAAAATGACGAAATTGCCCCCGACGCGATTTTTGTTTCCGATTAACCTGTCAAATTTTAGCCCATTCGGACACCGTCGCAGAAAATGAAGAAATTGCCCGTAGCGCAATTTTTGTTTCCAATAAACCTGCCAAATTTCGGCCCATTTCGACACCGTCGCGAAAAATGACGAAATTGCCCCTGGCGCAGATTTTGTTTCCGATCAACCTGCCAAATTTCAGCCCATTCCTACACCGTCGCGAAAAATGACGAAATTGCCCCTGGCGTGGTTTTTGTTTTCGATCAACCTGTCAAATTTTAGATCATTCCGAAACCGTCGCGAAAAATGACGAAATTGCCCCTGGCGTGATTTTTGTTTTCGGTCAACCTGTCAAATTTTAGACCATTAAGAAACCGTCGCGAAAAATGACGACATTGCCCTGGGCGCGATTTTTGTTTCCGATCAACCTATCAAATTTTAGCCTATTCCGATACCATCGCGAAAAATGACGGAATTGCCCCGACGCGATTTTTGTTTCCAATCAACCTGCCAAATTTCAGCCAATTTCGACACCGTCGCGAAAAATGACGAAATTGCCCCTAGCCCGAATTTTGTTTCTGAATAACCTATCAAATTTTAGCCCATTCCGACACCGTCGCAAAAAATGACTGAATTGACCTCAGCGCAATTTTTGTTTCCAATCAACTTGCCAAATTTCAGCCCATTTCGACACCGTCGCGAAAAATGACGAAAGTGCCCCTGGTGCGATTTTTGTTTCCGATCAACCTGTCAAATTTAAGCCCATTCCGACACCGTCACGAAAAATGACGACATTGCCCCCGGTGCGATTTTTATTTCCGATCAACCTATCAAATTTTAGCCCATTCCGATACCGTCGCGAAAAATGACGGAATTTCCCCGACGCGATTTTTGTTTCCAGTCAACCAGCCAAATTTCCGTCAATTTCGACACCGTCGCGAAAAATGACGAAATTGCCCCTGGCCCAGAATTTGTTTCTGAATAACCTGTCAAATTTTAGCCCATTCCGACACTGTCGAAAAAATGACGGAATTGACCTCGGCGCAATTTTTGTTTCCAATCAACCTGCTAAATTTCAGCCTATTTCGACACCTTCGCGAAAAATGACGAAATTACCCCCGGTGCGGTTTTTGTTTCTGATCAACCTGTCAAATTTCGGCCCATTCTGATACCGTTGCGAAAAATGACGAAATTGCCCCCGGCGCGATTTTTGTTTCCAATTAACCTGTCAAATTTTAGCCCATTCGGACACCGTCGCAGAAAATGAAGAAATTACCCGCGGCGCAATTTTTGTTTCCAATAGACCTGCCAAATTTCGGCCCATTTCGACACCGTCGCGAAAAATGACGAAATTGCCCTGGCGCAGTTTTTGTTTTCGATCAACCTGCCAAATTTCAGCCCATTCCTACACCGTCGCGAAAAATGACGAAATTGCCCCTGTCGTGATTTTTGTTTTCGGTCAACCTGTCAAATTTTAGACCATTCCGAAACCGTCGCGAAAAATGACAAAATTGCCCCCGGGGCGATTTTTGTTGCCAATCAACCTGCCAAATTTCAGCCCATTTCGACATTGTCGCGAAAAATGACGAAATTGCCCCTGGCGAGATTTTTGTTTCCAATCAATTTGCCAAATTTCAGCCCATTCCGACACCGTCGTGAAAAATGACGAAATTGCCCCCGTCGAGATTTTTATTTCCAATCGACCTACCAATTTTCAGCCCATTCCGACACCGTCGCGAAAAATGACGAAATTGCCCTCGGCGCAATTTTTGTTTCCAATCAACCTGCCAAATTTCGGCCCATTCAGACATCGTCACGAAAAATGACGAAATTGCCCTTGGTGCGATTTTTGTTTCTGATCAACCTGTCAAATTTTGGCACATTCCGACACCCTCGCGAAAAATGAGGAAATTGCCTCCGGCGCGATTTTTGTTTCCGATTAACATGTCAAATTTTAGCCCATTCCGACACCATCGCTGAAAATGAAGAAATTACCCTCGGCGCCATTTTTGTTTCCAATCAACCTGCCAAATTTCAGCCCATTTCGACACCGTCACGAAAAATGACGAAATTACCCCTGGCGCGATTTTTGTTTCCAGTCAACCTGCCAAATTTCAGCCTATTCCGACACAGTCGCGAAAAATGACGAAATTGCCCCTGGCGAGATTTTTGTTTCCAATCAATTTGCCAAATTTCAGCCCATTCCGACACCGTCGTGAAAAATGACGAAATTGCCCCCGTCGATATTTTTATTTCCAATCGACCTGCCAATTTTCAGCCCATTCCGACACCGTCGCGAAAAATGACGAAATTGCCCTCGGCGCGATTTTTGTTTCCAATCAACCTGCCAAATTTCAGCCCATTCCGAGACCGTCGCGAAAAATAACGAAATTGCCCCTGGTGCGATTTTCCTTTCCGATCAACCTGTCAAATTTCGGCCCATTCCGTCACCGTCACGAAAAATGACGAAATTGCCCCCGGCGCGATTTTTGTTTCCGATTAACCTGTCAAATTTTATTTTATCCCAATCCGACACCATCGCTGAAAATGACGAAATTACCCTCGGCTCAATTTTTGTTTCCAATCAACCTGCCAAATTTCAGGCCATTTCGACACCGTCGCGAAAAATGATGAAATTGCCCCCGGCGCGATTTTTTTTTCCGATCAACCTACCAAATTTAAGCCCATTCCGACACCGTCGCGAAAAATGTCGACATTGCCCCCGGCGCGATTTTTGTTTCCAATAAACCTGCCAAATTTCAGCCATTTCGACACCGTCGCAAAAAATGACGAAACTGCCCCTGGCGCGATTTTTGTTTCCGATCAACCTGCCAAATTTCAGCCCATTTCGACACCGTCGCGAAAAATGACGAAATTGCCCCCGGAGCGATTTTTGTTTCCGATCAACCTGCCAAATTTAAGCCCATTCCGACACCGTCGCGAAAAATGACGACATTGCCCCCGGCGCAATTTTTGTTTCCGATAAACCTGCCAAATTTCAACCCATTTCGACACCGTCGCGAAAAATGACGAAATTGCCCCTGGCGCGATTTTTGTTTCAAATCAACCTGTCAAATTTCAGCCGGTTCCGACACCGTCGTGAAAAGTGACGAAATTGCCCCCGGCGCAGTTTTTGTTTCCGATCAACCTGCCAAATTTAAGCCCATTCCGACACCGTCGCGAAAAATGACGATATTGCCCCCGGCGCGATTTTGGTTTCCGATCGACCTATCAAATTCTAGCCCATTCCGTTACCGTCGCGAAAAATGACGGAATTGCCCCAACGCGATTTTTTTTCCAATCAACCTGCCAAATTTCGGCCAATTTCGACACCGTTGTAAAAAAAGGCGAAATTGCCCCTGGCCCAGATTTTGTTTCTGAATAACCTGTCAAATTTTAGCCCATTCTGAAATCGTCGTAAAAAATGACGAAATTAACCTTGGCGCAAATTTTGTTTCCAATCAACCTGCCAAATTTCAGCCCATTTCGACACCGTCGCGAAAAATGACGAAATTGCCCCTGGCGATGTTTTTGTTTCCGATCGACCTGCCAAATTTCAGCCCATTTCGACACCGTCGCGAAAAATGACGAAATTGCCCCTGGCGATGTTTTTGTTTCCGATCCACCTGCCAAATTTCAGCCCATTTCGACACCGTCGCGAAAAATGACGAAATTGCACCCGGCGCGATTTTTGTATCTAGTCAAATTGCCAAATTTCAGCCCATTCCGATACTGTCGCGAAAAATGACGAAATTGCCCCCGCCGAGATTTTTGTTTCCAATCGACCTGCCAAATTTCGGCCCATTCTGACACCGTCGCGAAAAATGACGAAATTACCCCTGGTGCGGTTTTTGTTTCTGAACAACTTGTCAAATTTCGGCCCATTCCAACACCGTCGCGAAAAATTATGAAATTGCCCCCGGCGCAATTTTTGTTTCCGATTAACCTGTCAAATTTTAGCCCATTCCGACACCATCGCTAAAAATTACGAAATTACCCTCGGCTCAATTTTTGTTTCCAATCAACCTGCCAAATTTCAGCCCATTTCGACACCGTCGCGAAAAATGAAGAAATTGCCCCTGGCGCGATTTTTGTTTCCGATCAACCTAGCAAATTTAAGCCCATTCCGACACCGTCGCGAAAAATGACGACATTGCCCCCGGCGCGATTTTTGTTTCCAATAAACGTGCCAAATTTCAGCCCATTTCGACATCGTCGCGAAAAATGACGAAATTGCCCCCGGCGCGGTTTTTTTTCCGATCAACCTGCCAAATTTAAGCCCATTCCGACACCGTCGCGAAAAATGACGACTTGCCCCCGGCGCGATTTTTGGTTTCGGTCAACCTGTCAAATTTTAGACCATTCTGACACCGTCGCGAAAAATGACGAAATTGCCCCAGGCGCGATTTTTGTTTCCAGTCAACCTGTCAATTTTCGGCCCATTCCGACACCGTCGCGAAAAATGACGAAATTACCCTCGGCGCAATATTTGTTTCCAATCAACCTGCCAAATATCAGCCCATTCCGACACCGTCGAGAAAAATGACGAATTTTCTCCCGACGCGATTTTTGTTTCCGATCAACCAGCCAAATTTAAGCCCATTCTGACACCGTCGCGAAAAATGACAAAATTGCACCTGGCGCGATTTTTGTTTCCGATCAACCTGCCAAATTTTAGCCCATTCCGACACCGTCGTGAAAAATGACGGTATTGTCCCTGGCGCGGTTTTTGTTTCCGATCAACCTGCTAAATTTCAACCCCTTTTCAACACCGTCGCGAAAAATGACGAAATTTCCCTTGGCGCGATTTTTGTTTCAAATCAACCTGTCAAATTTCAGCCGGTTCCGACACCGTCGTGAAAAATGACGAAATTGTCCCCGGCGCAGTTTTTGTTTCCGATCAACCTGCCAAATTTAAGCCCTTTCCGACACCGTCGCCAAAAATGACGACATTGCCCCTGGCGATGTTTTTGTTTCCGATAAACCTGCCAAATTTCAGCCCATTCCGACACCGTCGTGAAAAATGACGAAATTGCCCCTGGTGCGATTTTTGTTTCTGATCAACCTGCTAAATTTAAGCCTATTCCGACGTCGTCGTGAAAAATAACGACTTTGCCCCCGGCGCGATTTTTGTTTTCAATAAACCTGCCAAATTTCAGCCCATTTCGACACCGGTGCGAAAAACGACGAAATTGCCCCTGGAACAATTTTTGTGTCAAATCAACCTGTCAAATTTAAGCCGATTCCGACACCGTCGCGAAAAATTATGAAATTGCCCCCGGCGCGATTTTGGTTTCCGATTAACCTGTCAAAATTTAGCCCATTCAGACACCATCACTGAAAATGACTAAATTACCCTCGGCGCAATTTTTGTTTCTAATCAACCTGCCAAATTTCAGCCCATTTCGACACCGTCGCGAAAAATGACGAAATTGCCCTCGGCGCGATTTTTGTTTCCGATCAACCTGCCAAATTTAAGCCCATTCCGACACCGTCGCGAAAAATGACGAAATTGCCCTCGGCGCGATTTTTGTTTCCGATCAACCTGCCAAATTTAAGCCCATTCCGACACCGTCGCGAAAAATGACGACATTGCCCCCGGCGAAATTTTTGTTTCCAATAAACCTAACAAATTTTAGACCATTCCGACACCGTCGCGAAAAATGACGAAATTACCCCTGGGGCGGTTTTTGTCTCTGATCAACCTGTCAAATTTCGGCCGATTCCGACACCGTCGCGAAAAATGACGAAATTGCCCCCGGCGCGATTTTTGTTTCCTATTAACCTGTCAAATTTTAGCCCATTCCGACACCATCACTGAAAATGACGAAATTACCCTCGGCGCAATTTTTGTTTCCAATCAACCTGCCAAATTTCAGCCCATTTCGATACCGTCCAGAAAAATGACGAAATTACCCCCGGCGCGATTTTTGTTTCCGATCAACCTGCCAAATTTAAGCCCATTCCGACACTGTCGCGAAAAATGGCGACATTGCACCCGGCGCTATTTTTGTTTCCAATCAACCCATCAAATTTTAGCCCATTCCGATACCGTCGCGAAAAATGACGGAATTGCCCCGACGCGATTTTTTTTCAAATCAACCCGCCAAATTTCGGCCAATTTCGACACCGTCGTGAAAAATGACGAAATTGCCCCGGGCCCAGATTTTGTTTCTGAATAACCTGTCAAATTTTAGCCCATTATGACATCGTCGCAAAAAATGATGGAATTAACCTCGGCGCAAATTTTGTTTTCAATCAACCTGCCAAATTTCAACCCATTTCGACACCGTCGCGAAAAATGACGAAATTGCCCTTGGCGATGTTTTTGTTTCCGATCAACCTGCCAAATTTCAGCCCATTTCGACACCGTCGCGAAAAATGACGAAATTGCCCCTGGCAAGGTTTTTGTTTCCGATCAACCCGTCAAATTTCAGCCGATTTCGACACCGTCGCAAAAAAATTACGAAATTGCCCCCGCGCGCGGTTTTTGTTTCAGATCAACCTGCCAAATTTTAGCCAATTCCGACACCGTCGCGAAAAATGACGACATTGCACCCGACGCGATTTTTGTTTCCAATCAACCTGTTAAATTTCAACCCATTCCGACACCGTTGCGAAAAATGACGAATTTTCTCCTGGCACGATTTTTGTTTCCAATCAACCAGCCAAATTTAAGCCCATTCCGTCACCGTCGCGAAAAATGACAAAATTGCGCCCGGCGCGATTTTTGTTTCCGATCAACCTGCCAAATTTTAGCCCTTTCCGACACCGTCGCGAAAAATGACGATATTTTCCGTGGCGCGATTTTTGTTTCCGATCAACCTGTCAAATTTTAGCCCATTCGGACACCGTCACGAAAAATGACGAAATTTCCCCCGGCGCGATTTTTGTTTCCAATCAACTGTCAAATTTCAGCCCATTCCGACGCCGTCGCGAAAAAAGACGAAATTGCCCCCGGCGCGATTTTTGTTTCCGATCAACCAGCCAAATTTAGGCCCATTCCGACACCGTCGCGAAAAATGACGACATTAGCCCCGACGCGATTTTTGTTTCCAATAAACCTGCCAAATTTCAGCCCATTCCGACACCGTCGCGAAAAATGACGAAATTGCCCCTGGCGCGATTTTTGTTTCCAATCAACCTGTCAAATTTCATCCGGTTCCGACACCGTCGCGAAAAATGACGAAATTGCCCACGTCGAGATTTTTGTTTCCAATCGACCTGCCAAATTTAAGCCCATTCCGACACCGTCGCGAAAAATGACGAAATTGCCGTTGGTACGGATTTTGTTTCTGAACAACCTGTCAAATTTCGGCCCATTCCGACACCGTGGCGAAAAATTACGAAATTGCCACCGGCGAAATTTTTGTTTCCGATTAAGCTGTCAAATTTTAGCCCATTCCGACACCATCGCTGAAAATGACGAAATTACCCTCGGCGCAATTTTTGTTTCCAATCCACCTGCCAAATTTCAGCCCATTTCGACACCGTCGCGAAAAAAGACGAAATTGCCCCTGGCACGATTTTTGTTTCCGATCAACCAGCCAAATTTAGTCCCATTCCGACACCGTCACGAAAAATGACGACATTACCCCCGACGCGATTTTGGTTTCCAATAAACCTGCCAAATTTCAGCCCATTTCGACAACGTCACGAAAAATGACAAAATTGCCCCTGGCGCGATTTTTGTTTCAAATCAACCTGTCAAATTTCAGCCGGTTCCGACACCGTCGCGAAAAATGACGAAATTGCCCCCGGCGCGATTTTTGTTTCCGATCAACCTGCCAAATTTAAGCCCATTCCGACACCGTCGCGAAAAATGACGACTTGCCCCCGGCGTGATTTTTGGTTTCTGTCAACCTGTCAAATTTTAGACCATTTCGACACCGTCGCGAAAAATGACGAAATTGCCCCCAGGAACGATTTTTGTTTCCAATCAACCTGTCAAATTTCAGCCCATTCCGACACCGTCGCGAAAAAAGACGAAATTGCCCCCGGCGCGATTTTTGTTTCCGATCAACTTGCCAAATTTAGGCCCATTCTGACACTGTCGCGAAAAATGACGACATTACCCCCGGAGCGATTTTTGTTTCCAATAAACCTGCCAAATTTCAGCCCATTCTAACACCGTCGCTAAAAATGACGAAATTTCCCCTGGCACGGTTTTTGTTTCCGATCAACCTGTCAAATTTCAGGCCATTTCGACGTCGTCGCAAAAAATGACGAAATTGCCCCCGTGCGCGGCTTTTGTTTCCAATCAACCTGCCAAATTTTAGCCAATTCCGACACCGTTGCGAAAAATGACGACATTGCACATGACGCGATTTTTGTTTCCAATCAACCTGTCAAATTTCAGCCCATTCCGACACCGTCACGAAAAATGACGAATTTTCTCCCGACGCGATTTTTGTTTCCGATCAACCTGCCAAATTTAAGCCCATTGCGACACCGTTGCGAAAAATGACGAAATTGCACCCGACGCGATTTTTGTTTCCGATCAACCTGCCAAATTTTAGCCCATTCCGACACCGTCGCGAAAAATGACGATATTGTCCCT
>NW_019262880.1:0-21281 GCF_002742605.1 Olea europaea var. sylvestris | reverse complement strand
GGGTAATGTCATACGGCAAAGTGTAAACTAAACCGTGTACTCTATAATGTACTTATAGCAAGGTTCTTACAGATTGAACTTTGTTATTTGTACACTAATTTTTTACACATTGTTTGACTCTTACATTGTTGTCAAGTGTCAATTGGATAGGAAAACTGTTTGAAATTTAAATTGTCCGACAGGGTAATGTCACGTAGCAAAGTGTAAACTAAAGAGTATATGTAGCAAAGTTCTTACCGATTGAACTTTACTATTTGTACACTATTTTTGACACGTTGTTTGACTCTTGCATTGTTGTCAAGTGTTAATTGGATGGGAAAACTGTTTGAAATTTAAACTTTCCAACGAGGATATATCACACGGCAAAGTGTAAACTAAAGTGTACACGATAGTGTACATGAAGCAAGGTTCTTACTGATTGAACTTTACCATTTGTACGTCGATTTCAAACACGTTGTTTGACACTTGAATTGTTGTCAAGTGTCAATTGGATGGAAAAAGTGTTTGAAATTTAAACTGTTCAACAATGTCATGTCACGTGGTAAAGTGTAAACTAAAGTGTACACCAAAGTGTACATGTTGCATGGTCCTTACCAATTAAACTTTGCTATTTGTACACTAATTTTTGCCACGTTATTTGATACTTGCATTGTTGTCAAGTGTCTATTGGATAGGAAAATTGGTTGAAATTTAAACTGTCCAATAGGGTAATGTCACGTGGCAAAGTGTAAACTAAAGTGTGCGCACCATAGTGTACATGTAGCAAGTTTCTTACCGATTGAACTTTGCTATTTGTACTCTGATTTTTGACAGATTGTTTGACACTTGCATTGTTGTCAAGTGTTAATTGGATGGGAAAAATATTTGAAATTTAAACTACTCAATGGGCTAATTTCACATGGCAAAGTGTAAACTAAAGTGTACATCATAGTGCACATGTAGCAAGGTTCTCACCGATTGAAATTTACTATTTGCACATTGATTTTTGACACTTTGTTTGACACTTGCATTATTTTGAAGTGCCAATTGGAGGGGAAAACTGTTTGAAATTTAAACTGTCCATTAGGGTAATGTAACGTGGCAATGTGTAAACTAAATTATACATCATAGTGTGCATGTAGCAAGGTTCTTACCGATTGACCCATGCTATTTGTACACTGATTTTGCACACCTTGTTTGAGACTTGAGTTATTGTTAAGTGTCAATTGGATGGGAAAACTGTTTGAAATTTAAACTGTCCAACAGGGTAATGTCACGTGTCAAAGTGTAAACTAAAGTGTAAACCATAGTGTACATGTTGCAAGGCTCTTACCGATTGAACTTTGCTATTTGTACACTGACTTTTGGCATGATGTTTGAAACTTGCATTTTTGTCAGGAGTTAATTGGATGGGAAAACTGTTTTAAAATTAAAATGTCCAACTGGGTAATGTCATGTGGTGAAGTGTAAACTAAATTGGACACCATAGTCTACATGTAGCAAGGTTCTTACCGATTGAGCTTTGCTATTTGTACACTTATTTTGGACACGTTGTTTGACACTTGAGCTGTTGTCAAGTGTCAATTGGATGGAAAAATGTTTGAAATTTAAATAGTCTGATAGGGTAATGTCGCATGGCAAGGTGTAAACTAAAGTGTACACCATAGTGTACATGCTGCATGGTACTTACGAATTGAACTTTGCTATTTGTACACTAATTTTCGACACATTTGACACTTGCAACATTCTCAAGTGTCAATTGGATAGAAAAACTATTTGAAATATAAACTGTCAAATAAAGTAATGTCACATGGCAAAGTGTAAACTAAAGTGTGTACAACATAGTGTATTGGTAGCAAGGTTCTTACCGATTGAACTTTGCTATTTGTACACTGATTTTTGACATGTTGTTTGACACTTTCATTGTTGTCAAGTGTCTGTTGGGTCAAAAAACTGTTTAAAACTTAAACTGTTAAACAGGGTAATGTTACTTGACAGAGTGTAAATTAAAGTGTACACCATAGTGTACATGAAACAAGGTTCTTACCGATTGAATTTTTCTATTTGTATGTTGATTTCAGACACGTTGTTTGACACTTACATTGTTGTCAAGTGTCAATTACATGGGAAAACTGTTTGAAATTTAAACTGTCAAACAGGGTAATGTCACTTTGCATATTTTAAGCTAAAGTGTACACCATAGTGTACATGTAGAAAGGTTCTTACCTATTGAACTTTGTTATTTGTACACTGATTTTTGACACATTGTTTGAGACTTGCATTGTTGTCAAGTGTCAATTAGATTCAAAAACTATTTGAAATTGAAACTTTTCCAACGGCGTAATGTCGTGTGGCAAAGTGTAAGTAAAAGTGTACACCATAGTGTACATGTAGCAAGATTTTTGACATGTTGTTTGACTCTTACAATGTTGTCAAGTGTCAATTGGATAGGAAAACTGTTTGAAATTTAAACTGTCCATCAGTGTAATGTCACGTAGCAAAGTGTAAACTAAAGTGTACATGTAGCAAGGTTCTTACTGATTGAACTTTGCCATTTGTGTACTATTTTTGACACGTTGTTTGACACTTACATTATTGTCAAGTGTCAATTGGATGGGAAAACTGTTTAAAATTTAAACGTTCCAATGAGGATATGTCACGTGGTAGAGTGTAATCTAAAGTATACACCATAATGTGCATGTAGCAAGGTTCATACCGATTGAACTTTGTTATTCGTACGCCAATTTTGGACACGTTGTTTGAAACTTGAATTGTTGTCAAGTGTTAATTGGTTGGGAAAATTGTTTGAAATTTAAACTGTCAGATAGTGTCATGTCACGTGGCAAAGTGTACATGTAGCATGGTCCTTACCGATTGAACTTTGTTATTTGTACACTGATTTTTGCCACGTTATTTGATACTTGCATTGTTGTCATGTGTTAATTGGATGGGAAAACTATTTGAAATTTAAACTGTCCTACGGGGTAATGTCAAGTGGCAAAGTATAAACTAATGTGTACACCATAGTATACAGGTAGCAAGGATCTTATCGATTGAACTTTGCTATTTCTAGACTGATTTTGGACACGTTGTTTGACACTCGAATTGTTATCAAGTGTCAATTGGATGGGAAAACTATTTGAAATTTAAATTGTCCAACATGGTAATGTTACGTGGTAAAGTATAAACTAAAGTGTGTACACCATAGTATACATTTAGCAAGGTTCTTACCGATTGAACTTTACTATTTGTACACCGATTTCGATCACGTTGTTTGACACTAGAATTGTTGTCAAGTGTCAATTGGATGGGAAAACAATTTGAAATTTAAGCAATCCAACAGTGTCATGTCACATGGCAAAGTGTAAGCTAAAGTGTACACCAAAATGTACGTAAAACATAGTCCTTACCGATTGAACTTTACAATTTTACACTGATTTTTGCCACGTTATTTGATACTTACATTATTGTTAAGTGCTAATTGGTTGGGAAAACTGTTTGAAATTTAAGCTCATGTCACGTGGCAAAGTGTTCATTCAGCATGGTCCTTACAAATCGAACTTTGCTATTTGTACACTGATTTTTACCATGTTATTTGATACTTGCATTGTTGTCAAGTGTCAATTGGATGGAAAAACTGTTTGAAATTTAAACTGTCCAGCAGGGTAATATCTCGCGACAAAGTGTAAGCTAAAGTGTGTACACCATAGGGTATATATAGCAAGGTTCTTACAGATTGAACTTTGCTATTTGTAAACTAGTTTTTTACACGTTGTTTGTCTTTTATGTGGTTGTCAAGTTTCAATTGGATAAGAAAGCTATTTGAAATTTAAACTGTTCGACAGGGGAATGTCACGTAGCAAAGTGTAAACTAAAGAGTACATGTAGCAAAGTTCTAACCGATCGAACTTTACTATTTGTACACTATTTTTGACACGTTGTTTGACACTTGCATTGTTGTCAAGGGTTAATTGGATGGGAAAACTGTTTGAAATTTTAACTTTCCAACGAGGATATGTCACGTGGCAAAGTGTAAACTAAAGTGTGCACCATAGTGTACATGAAGTAAGGTTCTTACCGATTGAACTTTGCTATTTGTACGCAGATTTCGAACACGTTGTTTGACAATTGAATTGTTGTCAAGTGTCAATTGGATGGGAAAATTGTTTGAAATTAAAACTTTCCAATGAGGATATGTCATGTGGCAAAGTGTAAACTAAAGTTTACGCCATAGTGTACATGAAGCAAGGTTCTTACCGATTGAACTTTACTATTTGTACGTCGATTTTGAACACGTTGTTTGACACTTAAATTGTTTTCAAGTGTCAATTGGATGGGAAAACTATTTGAATTTTAAATTGTCCAGATGTGTCATGTCACGTGGCAAAGTGTAAACTAAAGTATACACCAAAGTGTACAAGTAGCATGGTCCTTACCAATTGAACTTTGCTATTTGACACTGGTTTTTGCCACGTTATTTCATATTTGCATTATTGTCAACTGTCAATTGAATAGGAAAACTAGTAGAAATTTAAACTGTCCAACAGGGTAATGTCACGTGGCAAAGTGCAAACTAAAGTGTGTACACCATAGTGTACATGTTGCAAAGTTCTTACCGATTAAACTTTACTCTTTGTATGCAGATTTTTAGCACGTTGTTTGACACTTGCATTGTTGTCAAGTGTCAATTGGATGGGAAAATTGTTTGAAATTTAAACTACCCAACAGGCTAATTTCACGTGGCAAAGTGTAAACTAAAGTGCGTACACCATAGTATACATGTAGCAAGGTACTTACCGATTGAAGTTTACTATTTGTACACTAATTTTTTACACGTTGTTTGGCTCTTACATTGTTGTCAAGTGTCAATTGGATAGGAAAATGGTTTGAAATTTAAACTATCAGACAGTGTCATGTCTCGTGGCAAAGTGTACATGTAGCATGGTCCTTACTGATTGAACTTTGTTATTTGTACACTAATTTTTGCCACGTTATTTAATACTTGCATTGTTATCGAGTGTCAATTGAATGGGAAAACTGTTTGAAATTTAAACTGTCCAACGGGGTAATGTCAAGTGGCAAAGTGTAAACTAAAGTGTACACCATAGTGTACATGGAGCAAGGATCTTACCGATTGAACTTTACTATTTGTAGACTGATTTTGGACACATTTTTTGACACTTGAATTGTTGTCAAGTGTCAATTGGATGGGAAAACTATTTGAAAGTTAAACTGTCCAACAGGATAATGTCACATGGCAAAGTGTAAACTAAAGTGTGTACACCATAGTGTACATATAGCAAGGTTCTAACAGATTGAACTTTGCTATTTGTACACTGATTTTTTACACGTTGTTTGTCTCTTACGTTGTCGTCAAGTGTCAATTGGATAGGAAAGCTGTTTGAAATTTAAACTGTCCGACACGATAATGTCACATAGCAAAGTGTAAACGAAAGAGTACATGTAGCAAGGTTCTTACCGACTGAACTTTACTATTTGTACACTATTGGTGGCACGTTGTTTGACACTTGCATTGTTGTCAAATGTCAATTGGATGGGAAAAATATTTGAAATTTAAACTTTCCAACGAGGATATGTCACGTGGTAAATTGTAAACTAAAGTGTACACCATAGTGTACATGAAGCAAAGTTCTTACCGATTGAACTTTGCTAATTGTACGCCGATTTCGAACACGTTGTTTGACACTAGAATTGTTGTCAAGTGTCATGTGGATGGAAAAACTTTTTGAAATTTAAACAGTCCAACAGTGTCATGTCACGTGGCAAAGTGTAAACTAAAGTGTCCACCAGAGCGTACATGTAGCATGGTCCTTACCACTTGAACTTCGTTATTTGTACACTAATATTTTACACGTTGTTTGGCTCTTGCATTGTTGTTAAGTGTCATTTGGATAGGAAAACGGTTTGAAATTTAAACTGTCAGACAGTGTCATGTCACGTCGCAAAGTGTACATGAAGCATGGTCCTTACTGATTGAACTTTGTTATTTGTACACTGATTTTTGCCACACTATCTGATACTTGCATTGCTGTCAAGTGTCAATTGGATGGGAAAACTGTTTGAAATTTAAACTATCCTACGGGGTAATGTCAAGTGGCAAAGTGTAAACTAAAGTTTACACCATAGTGTACATGTAGCAAGGATCTTACCGATTGAACTTTAGTATTTGTAGACTGATTTTGGACAAGTTGTTTGACACTCGAATTGTCGTCAAGTGTCAATTGGATGGGAAAAGTATTTGAAATTTAAACTGTCCAACAGGATACTGTCACATGGTAAAGTGTAAACTAAAGTGTGTACACCATAGTGTACATATAGCAAGGTTCTAACAGATTGAACTTTGCTATTTGTACACTGATTTTTTACACGTTGTTTGTCTCTTATGTTGTCGTCAAGTGTCAATTGGATAGGAAAGTTGTTTGAAATTTAAACTGTCCGACACGATAATGTCACATAGCAAAGTGTAAACGAAAGAGTACATGTAGCAAGGTTCTTACCGACTGAACTTTACTATTTGTACACTATTGTTGACACGTTGTTTGACACTTGAATTGTTGTCAAATGTCAATTGGATGGGAAAAATATTTGAAATTTAAACTTTCCAACGAGGATATGTCACGTAGTAAATTGTAAACTAAAGTGTACACCATAGTGTACATGAAGCAAGGTCCTTACCGATTGAACTTTGCTAATTGTACGTCGATTTCGAACATGTTGTTTGACACTAGAATTGTTGTCAAGTGTCAATTGGATGGGAAAACTGTTTGAAATTTAAACAGTCCAACAGTGCCATGTCACATGGCAAAGTGTAAACTAAAGTGTCCACCAGAGCGTACATGTAGCATGGTCCTTACCGCTTGAACTTTGTTATTTGTACACTAATATTTTACACGTTGTTTGGCTCTTGCATTGTTGTTAAGTGTCATTTGGATAGGAAAATGGTTTGAAATTTAAACTGTCAGACAGTGTCATGTCACGTGGCAAAATGTACATGAAGCATGGTCCTTACTGATTGAACTTTGTTATTTGTACACTGATTTTTGCCACACTATCTGATACTTGCATTGTTGTCAAGTGTCAATTGGATGGGAAAACTGTTTGAAATTTAAACTGTCCTACGGGGTAATGTCAAGTGGCAAAGTGTAAACTAAAGTTTACACCATAGTGTACATGTAGCAAGGATCTTACCGATTGAACTTTAGTATTTGTAGACTGATTTTGGACAAGTTGTTTGACACTCGAATTGTCGTCAAGTGTCAATTGGATGGGAAAAGTATTTGAAATTTAAACTGTCCAACAGGATACTGTCACATGGTAAAGTGTAAACTAAAGTGTGTACACCATAGTGTACATATAGCAAGGTTCTAACAGATTGAACTTTGCTATTTGTACACTGATTTTTTACACGTTGTTTGTCTCTTACGTTGTCGTTAAGTGTCAATTGGATTGGAAAGCTGTTTGAAATTTAAACTGTCCGACACGATAATGTCACATAGCAAAGTGTAAACGAAAGAGTACATGTAGCAAGATTCTTACCGACTGAACTTTACTATTTGTACACTATTGTTGACACGTTGTTTGACACTTGCATTGTTGTCAAATGTCAATTGGATGGGAAAAATATTTGAAATTTAAACTTTCCAACGAGGATATGTCACGTGGTAAATTGTAAACTAAAGTGTACACCATAGTGTACATGAAGCAAGGTCCTTACCGATTGAACTTTGCTAATTGTACGCCGATTTCGAACACGTTGTTTGACACTAGAATTGTTGTCAAGTGTCAATTGGATGGAAAAACTTTTTGAAATTTAAACAGTCCAACAGTGTCATGTCACGTGACAAAGTGTAAACTAAAGTGTCCACCAGAGCGTACATGTAGCATGGTCCTTACCGCTTGAACTTTGTTATTTGTACACTAATATTTTACACGTTGTTTGGCTCTTGGATTGTTGTTAAGTGTCATTTGGATAGGAAAACAGTTTGAAATTTAAACTGTCAGACAGTGTCATGTCACGTGGCAAAATGTACATGAAGCATGGTCCTTACTGATTGAACTTTGTTATTTGTACACTGATTTTTGCCACACTATCTGATACTTGCATTGTTGTCAAGTGTCAATTGGATGGAAAACTGTTTGAAATTTAAACTGTCCTACGGGGTAATGTCAAGTGGCAAAGTGTAAACTAAAGTTTACACCATAGCGTACATGTAGCAAGGATCTTACCGATTGAACTTTAGTATTTGTAGACTGATTTTGGACATGTTGTTTGACACTCGAATTGTCGTCAAGTGTCAATTGGATGGGAAATGTATTTGAAATTTAAACTGTCCAACAGGATAATGTCACACGGTAAAGTGTAAACTAAAGTGCGTACACCATAGTGTACATATAGCAAGGTTCTAACAGATTGAACTTTGCTATTTGTACACTGATTTTTTACAAGTTGTTTATCTCTTACATTATTGTCAAGTGTCAATTGGATGGGAAAACTGTTTGAAATTTAAACGTTCCAACGAGGATATGTCACGTGGAAAATTGTACACTAAAGTGTACACCATAGTGTACATGAAGCAAGGTTCTTATCGATCGAACTTTACTATTTGCACGCCGATTTTGAACACGTTGTTTAACACTAGAATTGTTATCAAGTGTCAATTGGATGGGAAAACTGTTTGAAATTTAAACAGTCCAACAGTGTCATGTCACATGGCAAAGTGTAAACTAAAGTGCACACCAAAGTGTACATGTAGCATGGTCCTTACCGATTGAACTTTGCTATTTGTACACTGATTTTTGCCACATTATTTGATACTTGCATTGTTGTCAAGTGTCAAATGGTTGGAAAAACTGTTTGAAATTTAAACTGTCAGACAGTGTCTTGTCACGTGGCAAAGTGTACATGTGGCATGGTCCTTACAAATTGAACTTTGCTATTTGTACACTGATTTTGGCCACGTTATTTGATACTTTCATTGTTGACAAGTGTCAATTGGATGGGAAAACTGTTTGAAATTTAAACTGTCCAACGGGGTATTGTCAAGTGGCAAAGTGTAAAGTAAAGTGTACATGTAGCAATGATCTTACCGATTGAACTTTGCTATTTGTAGACAGATTTTGGACACGTTGTTTGACACTCGAATTGTTGTCAAGTGTCAATTGGATGGGAACACTATTTCAAATTTAAACTGTCCAATAAGGTAATGTCACGCGATAAAGTGTAAACTAAAGTGTGTCCACCATAGTGTACATAGAGCAAGATTCTTACAGATTGAACTTTAGTGTACAAATAGCAAGGTTCATACAGATTGAACTTTGCGATTTGTACAATGATTTTTTACACATTGTTTGTCTCTTACGTGGTTGCCAAGTGTCAATTGGATAGGAAAGCTGTTTGAAATTTAAAGTGTCCGATAGGGTAATGTCACGTAGCAAAGTGTAAACTAAAGAGTACATGAAGCATGGTTCTAACCGATCGAACTTTACTATTTGTACACTATTTTTGGCACGTTGTTTGACACTCGCATTGCTGTCAAGGGTCAATTGGATGGGAAAACTATTTGAAATTTAAACTTTTTAACGAGGATATGTCATGTGGCAAACTGTAAACTAAAGTGTGCACCATAGTGTACATGAAGCAAGGTTCTTACTGATTGAACTTTGCTATTTGTACGCCGATTTAGAACACGTTGTTTGATAATTGAATTGTTGCCTAGTGTCAATTGGATGGGAAAACTGTTTGAAATTAAAATAGCCCAATAGTGTCATGTCACGTCGCAAAGTGTAAACTAAAGTGTACACCAAAGTGTACATGTAGCATGGTCCTTACCGATTGAACTTTGCTATTTGTACTCTGATTTATGCCACGTTATTTGACACTTGCATTGTTGTCAAGTGTCAATTGGAAGGGAAAATCGTTTGAAATTTAAACTGTCCAACAGGGTAATATCACATGGCAAATTGTAAACTAAAGTGTGCACTCCATAATGTTCCGATAGCAAGGTTCATACAAATTGAACTTTGCTATTTGTACACTAATTTTTTACACGTTGTTTGACTCTAGCATTGTTGTCAAGTGTCAATTGGATAGGAAAACTGTTTGAAATTTAAATTGTCCGAAAGGGTAATGTCACGTAGCAAAGTGTAAACTAAAGAGTACATTTAGCAAGATTCTTACCGATTGAACTTCACTATAAATGCACTATTTTTGACACGTTGTTTGACACTTGCATTGTTGTCAAGTGTTAATTGGATGGGAAAACTGTTTGAAATTTAAACGTTCCAACGAGGAAATGTCACGTGGCAAAGTGTAAACTAAAGTGTACACCGTAGTGTACATAAAGCAGGTTCTTACCGATTGAACTTTGCTATTTTTACGTCGATTTCGAACACGTTGTTTGACACTTGTGTTGTTATCAAGTGTCAATTGGATGGAAAAATAGTTTGAACTTTAAACTGTCCAACAGTGTCTTGTCACGTGGTAATGTGTAAACTAAAGTGTATATGTAGCATGGTCCTTACCGATTGAACTTTGCTATTTGTACACTGATTTTAGCCATGTCATTTGATACTTGCACTGTTGTTAGGTGTTAATTAGATAGGAAAAGTGGTTGAAATTTAAACAACCCAACAGGGTAGTGTCACGTGGCAAAGTGTACACTAAAGTGCATACACCATAGTGTACATGTAGCTAGGTTCTTACAAATTCAACTTTGTTATTTGTGCAATGATTTTTTACACGTTGTTTGTCTCTTATGTGTTGTCAAGTGTCATTTGGATAGGAAAGCTGTTTGAAATTTAAAGTGTCCAACAGGGTAATGTCACGTAGCAAAGTGTAAACTAAAGAGTACATGTAGCATGGTTCTAACCGATTGAACTTTACTATTTGTACACTATTTTTGACACGTTGTTTGACACTTGCATTGTTGTTAAGTGTCAATTGGACGGGAAAACTGTTTGAAATTTAAACGTTCCAACGAGGATATGTCACGTGGCAAAGCGTAAACTAAAGTGTACATGATAGTGTACATGAAGCAAGGTTCTTACTGATTGAACTTTGCTATTTTTACGTCGATTTCGAACACGTTGTTTGACACTTGAATTGTTGTCAAGTGTCAATTGGATGGAAAAATAGTTTGAACTTTAAACTATCCAACAGTGTCTTGTCACGTGGCAATGTGTAAACTAAAGTGTACACCAAAGAGTAAATGTAGCATGGTCCTTACCGATTGAACTTTGCTATTTGCACACTGATTTTAGCCATATCATTTGATACTTGCATTGTTGTTAGGTGTCAATTCGATAGGAAAAGTGGTTGAAATTTAAACTACCCAACAGGGTAGTGTCACGTGGCAAAGTGTAAACTAAAGTGCATACGCCATAGTGTACATGTAGCTAGGTTCTTACAAATTGAACTTTCTATTTGTACAATGATTTTTTACACGTTGTTTGTCTCTTACGTGGTTGTCAAGTGTCAATTGGATAGAAAAGCTGCTTGAAATTTAAAGTGTCCAACAGGGTAATGTCACGTAGCAAAGTGTAAACTAAAGAGTACATGTAGCATGGTTCTAACCGATTGAACTTTACTATTTGTACACTATTTTTGACATGTTGTTTGACACTTGCATTGTTGTCAAGTGTCAATTGGATGGGAAAATTGTTTGAAATTTAAACGTTCCAATGAGGATATGTCACGTGGCAAAGCGTAAACTAAAGTGCACATGAAGCAAGGTTCTTACCGATTGAACTTTGCTATTTTTACGTCAATTTTGAACACGTTGTTTGACACTTAAATCGTTGTCAAGTGTCAATTGGATGGAAAAATAATTTGATCTTTAAACTGTCCAACAGTGTCTTGTCATGTGGCAATGTGTAAACTAAAGTGTACACCAAAGTGTACATGTAGCATGGTCCTTACCGATTGAACTTTGCTATTTGTACACCGATTTTAGCCATGTCATTTGATACTTGCATTGTTGTTAGGTGTCAATTAGTTAGGAAAAGTGGTTGAAATTTAAACTACCCAACATGGTACTGTCACGTGGCAAAGTGTAAACTAAAGTGCATACGCCATAGTGTACATGTAGCTAGGTTCTTACAGATTGAACTTTGCTATTTGTACAATGATTTTTTACACGTTGTTTGTCTCTTACATGGTTGTCAAGTGTCAATTGGGTAGGAAAGCTATTTGAAATTTAAAGTGTCCGACAGGATAATGCCACGTAGCAAAGTGTAAACTAAAGAGTACATGTATCATGGTTCTAACCGATTGAACTTTACTATTTGTACACTATTTTTGACACGTTGTTTGACACTTGCGTTGTTGTCAAGTGTCAATTGGATGGGAAAACTGTTTGAAATTTAAACGTTCCAACGAGGATATGCCACGTGGCAAAGCGTAAACTAAAGTGTACACCATAGTGTACATGAAGCAAGGTTCTTATCGATTGAACTTTGCGATTTTTACGTCGATTTCGAACACGTTGTTTGACACTTGAATTGTTGTCAAGTGTCAATTGGATGGAAAAATAATTTGAACTTTAAACTGTCCAACAGTGTCTTGTCACGTGGCAATGTGTAAACTAAAGCATACACCAAAGAGTACGTGTAGCATGGTCCTTATCGATTGAACTTTGCTATTTGTACACTGATTTTAGCCATGTCATTTGATACTTGCATTGTTGTTAGGTGTCAATTAGATAGGAAAAGTGGTTGAAATTTAAAGTACCCAACAGGGTAGTGTCACGTGGCAAAGTGTAAACTAAAGTGCATACGCCATAGTGTACATGTAGCTAGGTTCTTACAGATTGAACTTTGCTATTTGTACAATGATTTTTTACACGTTGTTTGTCTCTTACATGGTTGTCAAGTGTCAGTTGGATAGGAAAGCTGATTGAAATTTAAAGTGTCCGAGAGGGTATTGCCACGTAGCAAAGTGTAAACTAAAGAGTACATGTAGTATGGTTCTAACCGATTGAACTTTACTAATTGTACACTATTTTTGACACGTTGTTTGACACTTGGATTGTTGTCAAGTGTCAATTGGATGTGAAAACTGTTTAAAATTTAAACTTTCCAACGAGGATATGTCATGTGGCAAAGCGTAAACTAAAGTGTGCACAATAGTGTACATGAAGCAAGCTCCTTACTGATTGAACTTTGCTATTTGTACGCTGATTTAGAACACGTTGTTTAACATTTGAATTGTTGTCATTTGTCAATTGAATGGGAAAACTGTTTGAAATTAAAACAGCCCAATAGTGTCATGTCACGTCGCAAAGTGTAAACTAAAGTGTACACCAAAGTGTACATGTAGCATGGTCCTTACCGATTGAACTTTGCTATTTGCACACTGATTTTAGTCATGCCATTTGATACTTGCATTGGTTTTAGGTGTCAATTAGATAGGAAAAGTGGTTGAAATTTAAACTACCCAACAGGGTAGTGTTACGTGGCAAAGTGTAAACTAAAGTGCATACGCCATAGTGTACATGTAGCTAGGTTCTTACAGATTGAACTTTGCTATTTGTACAATGATTTTTTACATGTTGTTTGTCTCTTACATGGTTGTTAGGTGTCAATTGGATAGGAAAGCTGTTTGAAATTTAAAGTGTCCGACTGGGTAATGTCACGTAGCAAAGTGTAAACTAAAGAGTACATGTAGTATGGTTCTAACCGATTGAAATTTACTATTTGTACACTATTTTTGACACGTTGTTTGACACTTGCGTTATTTGTCAGGTGTCAATTGGATGGATAAACTGCTTGAAATTTAAACGTTCCAACGAGGATATGTCACGTGGCAAAGCATAAACTAAAGTGTACACCATAGTGTACATGAAGCAAGGTTCTTACCGATTGAACTTTGCTATTTTTACGTCGATTTTGAACACGTTGTTTGACACTTGAATTGTTGTCAAGTGTCAATTGGATGGAAAAATAATTTGAACTTTAAACTGTCCAACAGTGTCTTGTCACGTGGCAATGTGTAAATTAAAGTGTACACCAAAGAGTACATGTAGCATGGTCCTTACCGATTGAACTTTGCTGTTTGTACACTGATTTTAGCCATGTCATTTGATACTTGCATTGTTGTTAGGTGTCAATTAGCTAGGAAAAGTGGGTGAAATTTAAACTACCCAACAGGGTAGTGTCACGTGGCAAAGTGTAAACTAAAGTACATACACTATAGTGTACATGTAGCTAAGTTCTTACAGATTGAACTATGCTATTTGTACAATGATTTTTTACACGTTGTTTGTCTCTTACGTGGTTGTCAAGTGTCAATTGGATAGGAAAGTTGTTTGAAATTTAAAGTGTCCGACAGGGTAATGTCACGTAGCAAAGTGTAAACTAAAGAGTACATGTAGTATGGTTCTAACCGATTGAACTTTACTATTTGTACACTATTTTTGACACGTTGTTTGACACTTGCGTTGTTGTCAAGTTTCAATTGGATGGGAAAACTGTTTGAAATTTAAACTTTCCAACGAGGATATGACATGTGGCAAAGTGTAAACTAAAGTGTGCACCATAGTGTACATGAAGCAAGGTTCTTACTGATTGAACTTTGCTATTTGTACACCGATTTGGAACACGTTGTTTAACAATTGAATCGTTGTCATGTGTCAATTGAATGGGAAAACTGTTCGAAATTAAAACAGCCCAACATTGTCTTGTCACGTCGCAAAGTGTAAACTAAAGTGTACACCAAAGTGTACATGTAGCACGGTCCTTACCGATTGAACTTTGCTATTTGTACTTTGATTTTTGTCACGTTATTTGATACTTGCATTGTTGTCAAGTGTCAATTGGATGGGAAAATTGTTCGAAATTTAAACTGTCCAACAGGGTAATGTCACACGGCAAATTGTAAACTAAAGTGTGAACTCCATAATGTTCCGATAGCAAGGTTCATACAAATTGAACTTTGCTATTTGTACACTGATTTTTTACACGTTGTTTGACTCTAGCATTGTTGTCAAGTGTCAATTGGATAGGAAAACAGTTTGAAATTTAAACTGTCAGACAGTGTCATGTCACGTGGCAAAGTGTACATGTAGCATGGTCCTTACTGATTGAACTTTGTTATTTGTGCACCGATTTTTGCCACGTTATTTAATACTTGCATTGTTGTCGAGTGTCAGTTGGATAGGAAAACTGTTTGAAATTTAAACTGTCCAACGGGGTAATGTCAAGTGGCAAAGTGTAAACTAAAGTGTACACCATAGTGTACATGGAGCAATGATCTTACCGATTGAACTTTATTATTTGTAGACTGATTTTGGACACGTTGTTTGACACTCGAATTGTTGTCAAGTGTCAAATGGATGGGAAAACTATTTGAAATTTAAACTGTCCAACAGGATAATGTCACACGACAAAGTGTAAACTAAAGTGTGTACACCATAGTGTACATATAGCAAGGTTCTAACAGATTGAACTTTGCTATTTGTACACTGATTTTTTACATGTTGTTTGTCTCTTATGTTGTCGTCAAGTGTCAATTGGATAGGAAAGCTGTTTGAAATTTAAACTATCTGACAGGGTAATGTCACGTAGCAAAGTGTAAACGAAAGAGTACATGTAGCAAGGTTCTTACCTATTGAACTTTACTATTTGTACACTATTTTCGACATGTTGTTTGACACTTGCATTGTTGTTAAGTCTCAATTGGATGGGAAAACTGTTTGAAATTTAAACTTTCCAACGAGGATATGTCACGTGGCAAATTGTAAACTACAATATGCACCATAGTGTACATGAAGCTAGGTTCTTACCGATTGAACTTTACTATTTGTACGCAGATTTCAAACACGTTGTTTGACACTAGAATTGTTGTCAAGTGTCAATTGGATGGGAAAACTGTTTGAAATTTAAACAGTCCAACAGTGTCATGTCACATGACAAAGTGTAAACTAAAGTGTACACCAAAGTGTACATGTAGCATGGTCCTGACCGATTGAACTTTGCTATTTGTACACTGATTTTTGCCATGTTATTTGATACTTGCATTGTTGTGAAGTGTCAATTGGTTGGGAAAACTATTTGAAATTTAAACTGTCAGACAGTGTCATGTCACGTGGCAAAGTGTACATGTGGCATGGTCCTTACAAATTGAACTTTGCTATTTGTACACTGATTTTGGGTTATTTGATACTTACATTGTTGTCAAGTGTCAATTGGACGGAAAAACTATTTGAAATTTAAACTGTCCAACAAGGTAATGTCAAGTGGCAGAGTGTAAAGTAAAGTGTACATGTAGCAAGGATCTTACTGATTGAACTTTGTTATTTGTAGACTAATTTTGGACACGTTGCTTGACACTCAAATTGTTTTCAAGTGTCAATTGGATGGGAAAATTGTTTGAAAATTAAACTGTCTAATAGGGTAATGTCACTCGGAAAAGTGCAAACTAAAGTGTGTCCACCATAGTGTAAATATGGCAAGGTTCTTACAGATTGAACTTTTCTATTTGTACACTGATTTTTTACACGTTGTTTGTCTCTTACGTGGTTGTCAAGTGTCAATTGGATAGGACAGCTGTTTGAAATTGAAACTGTCCGACAGGATAATGTCACGTAGCAAAGTGTAAACTAAAGAGTACATGTAGCATGGTTCTAACCGATTGAACTTTACTATTTGTACACTTGTTTTGACATGTTGTTTGAAACTTGCATTGTTTTCAAGGGTCAATTGGATGGGAAAATTTTTTGAAATTTAAACTTTCCAACAAGGATATGTCACGTGGCAAAGTGTAAACTAAAGTGTGCACCATAGTGACGTTACGTCGCAAAATGTAAACTAAAGTGTACATGTAGCATGGTCCTTACCGATTGAACGTTGCTATTTGTACTCTGATTTTTGTCACGTTATTTGATACTTGCATTGTTGTCAAGAGTCAATTGGATGTGAAAATCGTTTGAAATTTAAACTGTCCAACAAGGTAATGTCACACGGCAAAGTGTAAACTAAAGTCTGTACTCCATAATGTTCTGATGGCAAGGTTCTTACAAATTCAACTTTGCTATTTGTACACTGATTTTTTACACGTTGTTTAACTCTAACATTGTTGTCAAGTGTCAATTGGATAGGAAAACTATTTGAAATTTAAATTGTCCGACAGGGTAATGTCACGTAGCAAAGTGTAAACTAAAGAGTACATTTAGCAAGGTTCTTACCGATTGAACTTCACTATTCATACATTATTTTTGACACGTTGTTTGACACTTGCATTGTTGTCAAGTTTCAATTGGATGGGGAAATTGTTTGAAATTTAAACTTTCCAACGAGGATATGTCAGGGGGCAAAGTGTAAACTAAAGTGTACACCATAGTGTACATGAAGCAAGGTTCCTATCGATTGAACTTTGCTATTTTTACGTCGATTTCGAACACGTTGTTTGACACTTGAATTATTTTCAAGTGTCAATTGGATGGGAAAATTGTTTGAACTTTAAACTGTCTAATAGTGTTATGTCACGTGGCAAAGTGTAAACTAAAGTGTACAAGTAGCATGGTCTTTACCAATTGAACTTTGCTATTTGACACTAATTTTTGCCACGTTATTTGATAGTTGCATTGTTGTCAAGTTTCAATTGAATAAGAAAACTAGCTGAAATTTAAACTGTCCAACAGGGTAATGTCACATGGAAAAGTTTAAACTAAAGTGTGTACACTATAGTGTACATGTAGTAAGGTTATAACCGATTAAACTTTGCTCTTTGTACACAAATTTTTGACACGTTGTTTGACACTTGCATTGTTGTCAAGTGTCAATTGGATGGGAAAACTGTTCAAAATTTAAACTGTCCAATGGGGTAATGTCATGTGGAAGAATGTAAACTAAAGTTTACACCATAGTGTACACATAGCAAGGTTCTCACCGATTGAAATTTGCTATTTGTACATTGATTTTTCACACGTTGTTTGAGACTTGCCTTGTTGTGAAGTGTCAATTGAATGGGAAAACTATTTGAAATTTAAATTGTCCAAGCAGGTATTGTCACGTCGCAAAGTGTAAACTAAAGTGTACACCGTAGTGTATATTTATCAAGGTTCTTACCGATTGAAATTTGCTATTTGTATACTGATTTTTGACAAGTTGTATGACACTTGCAGTGTTGTCAAGTGTCAATTGGATAGAAAAACTATTTGAAATTTAAACCGTCCAATAGGGTAATGTCACGTGGCAAAGTGTAAACTAAAGTGTACACCAAAGTGTACTTGTAGCATGGTTCTTACCACTTGAACTTTGCTATTTGTACGCTGATTTTTGCCACGTTATTTGATACTTTCATTGTTGTCAAGTGTCAATTGAATAGGAAAATAGGTTGAAATTTAAACTATCCAACAGGGTAATGTCACGTGACAAAGTGTAAACTAAAGTGTGTACACCATACTATACATGTAGCAAGGTTCTTACAGATTAAACTTTGCTCTTTGTACGCTAATTTTTGACATGTTGTTTGACACTTGAATTGTTGTAAAGTGTCAATTGGATGAAAAAACTGTTTGAAATTTAAACTACCAAATGGGGCAATGTCACGTGGCAAAGTGTAAACTAAAGTGTACACCATAGTGTGCATGTAGTAAGGTTCTTACCGATTGAACTTTGTTATTTATACATTGATTTTGAACACGTTGTTTGACACTTGAATTGTTGTCAAGTGTCAATTGGATGGTAAAACTGTTTGAAATTAAAACTGTCCAATAGGGTAATGTCACGTGACAAAGTGTAAACTAAAGTGTACACCGTAGTGCACATGTCGCAGGGTTCTTACCGATTGAACCTTGCTATTTGTACACTGATTTTTGACACGTTGTTTGAAACTTGCATTGTTTTCAAGAGTCAATTGGATGGGAAAACTGTTTAAAAATTAAACTGTCCGACGAGGTAATGTCACATGGTGAAGTGTAAACTAAAGTGGACTGCATATTGTAAATTTAGCAAGGTTCTTATCGATTGAGCTTTGCAATTTGTACACTTATTTTGGACTCGTTGTTTGACACTTGAATTATTGTCAAGTATCAATGGGATTAGAAAACTATTTGAAATTTAAATAGTTCGATAGGGCAATGTCACGTGGCAAAGTGTAAACTAAAGTGTACACCATAGTGTACATGTTGCATGGTACTTGCGGATTGAACTTCGCTATTTGTACACTGATTTTTGACACGCTGTTTGACACTTGCAATGTTCTCAAGTGTCAATTGGCTAGGAAAACTATTTGAAATATAAACTATCCAACAAGGTAATGTCATGTGGCATAGTGTAAACTAAAGTGTGTACACCATAGTGTACATGTAGCAAGGTTCTTACCGATTGAACTTTTCTATTAGTACACTAATTTTTGACACGTTGTTTGTCACTTTCATTGTTGTCAAGCATCAATTGGGTCGAAAACTGTTTGAAATTTGAACTGTCAAATAGGGTAACGTCACGTGACAAAGTGTAAACTAAAGTGTACACCATAGTGAACAAGTCACAAGGTTCTTACCGTCTGAACTATACTATTTGTACACTGATTTTAGACACGTTGTTTGACACATGGATTATCATCAAGTGTCAATTGCATGGAAAAACTGTTTGAAATTTAAACTGTCAAATAGGGTAATATCACGTTGCTAAGTTTAAACTAAAGTGCAGACCATAGTGTACATGTAGAAAGGTTCTTACCTATTGAACTTTGCTATTTGTACACTAATTTTTGACACATTGTTTGACACTTGCATTGTTGTCTAGAGCCAATTGGATTCGACAATTGTTTGAAATTTAAACTGTCCTACAAGGTAATGTCACGTGGCAAAGTGTAAGTAAAAGTGTACACCATAGTGTACATGTAGTAAGGCTCTTACCGATTGATCTTTGCTATTTGTACACTGATTTTTGACATGTTATTTGACTCTTACATTGTTTTCAAGTGTCAATTGGATAGGAAAACTGTTTAAAATTTAAACTGTCCAACAGGATAATGGCATGTAGCAAAGTTTAAACTAAAGAGTACATGTAGCAAGGTCCTTACCGATTGAACTTTACTATTTGTACACTATTTTTGATACGTTGTTTGACACTCACATTGTTGTCAAGTATCAATTGAATGGGAAAATTGTTTGAAATTTAAATGTTCCTACGAGGATATATCACATGGTAAAGTGTAAACTAAAGTGTACACCATAGTGTACATGAAACAAGGTTCTTACTGATTGAACTTTGCTATTTGTACTATGATTTCGGACACGTTGTTTGACACTTGAATTGTTATCAAGTGTCAAATGTATGTGAAAATTGTTTGAAATTTAAACTGTCCAACAGTGTCATGTAACGTGGCAAAGTGTAAACTAAAGTGTACACCAAAGTGTATATGTAGCAAAGTCCTTACCGATTGAACTATGCTATTTGTACTTTGATTTTTGCCACGTTATTTGATACTTGCATTGTTGTCAAGTGTCAATTGGATGGAAAAACTGTTTGAAATTTAAACTGTCCAATGGGGTAATGCCACATGGCAAGTGTAAACTAAAGTGTACACCATAGTGTACATGTAGCAAGGATCTTACCTGTAGAATCCCATTTTCGTTTGAGTATACTTTAGATTTTTAGTCTCATTTGAGACCCATTTTCGACATAGGAAACATTCGATTTGAGTTAACTTTCCAACGCACTTTGAATTACCTCAATCGGATATCGGGAGAAGAAGTTATAATAGAAACACTGAAGGCTGTGTAGTGTCAATCGGACTACAACCGGTCGATCATAGCTACCTGAAATGAAAATTCTCACTTTTCTCTAGAATTTAAATATTTATTTTCATCAATTATTTTCTCAAAGGGCCACCCACGCTTTTGGCAATAAAAAAACCCCACTAAATTGAAGCATTTAACCTCAAACTTAAATGGCACCCATGTTTTCTCTCTTAAATGAAATTTGACCCTTCATTTGCTTTAAGTTATGGGATATTTACCTATAAATAGAGACCTCATTTCCCTCATTTTTTCTCACACCAAAAGCAAGAGCTTTTACATACTAAAGAAAGAGTTTCCAACAGAGAAAAAGAGAGGGAGGAAAACTATTTTTCCTAGAAGTTTAAAAAGTGTTTCCAAGCATTTTTCATAGAAGTTTTGGGAGCTATCAAGGAGTATCTTCAAGCATCAATTCTCAACGGTTTTCAAACATCCAAGGAGTGCATTTCTTTCAACATCCAAGTTTCACCGAAGTTTTCAATCCAAGTTTTCAAAGTTTCAAAAGCATCAATCAATGTAGGTAGAGGTGCAATGTGTTTA
>NW_019262879.1:11222-21297 GCF_002742605.1 Olea europaea var. sylvestris | reverse complement strand
GCGATTCTTATTCCCGATCAACCTGTCAAATTTGAGACAATTCCGACGCAGTCGCGAAAAATGACGAAATTGCCCTCGGCTCGGTTTTTGTTCCCGATCAACCTGTCAAATTTGAGCTATTTCCGAATCAGTTGTGAAAAATGACGTAATTGCCCCCGGCGCGATTTTTGTTTCCGGTCAACTTGTCAAATTTTAGCTAATTCCGAGACAGTCGAGAAAAATGACAAATTGCCCCCGGCGCGGTTTTTGTTCCCGATCAACCTGTCAAATTTTAGCCAATTCCGACACAGTCACGAAAAATGACGAAATTGCCCCCGGCGCGGTTTTTGTTCCCGATCAACCTGTCAAATTGTAGCCAAATCCGACACAGTCGCGAAAAATGTCGAAATTGCCCTCGACGCGTTTTTTGTTTCCGATCAACCTGGCAAATTTTGGCCAATTCCGACACAGTCGCGAAAAATGATGAAATTGCCCCGGCATGGTTTTTGTTTCCGATCTACCAGTCAAATTTTAGCCCATTCTGACACTGTAGTGAAAAATGACGAAATTGCCCCCGGCGCGGGTTTTGTTTCCGATCAACCTGTCAAATTTCATCCAATTCCGACACAGTCTCGAAAAATGACGAAATTGCCCCTGGTACTGTTTTTGTTCCCGATCAACCTGTCAAATTGTAGCCAAATCCGACACAGTCGCGAAAAATGTCGAAATTGCCCTCGACGCGTTTTTTGTTTCCGATCAACCTGTCAAATTTTGGCCAATTCCGACACAGTCGCGAAAAATGACGAAATTGCCCCCAGAGCGGTTTTTGTTCCCGATCAACCTATCAAATTTTAGCCAATTCCGACACAGTCACGAAAAATGAAGAAATTGCCCCTGGTGCGATTTTTGTTCCCGATCAACCTTTCAAATTTGAGCCAATTTCGACGCAGTAGCAAAAAATGACGAAATTGCCCCGGCGCGATTTTTGTTCCCAATCAACCTGTCAAATTTTAGCCAATTCCGACACAGTCGAGAAAAATGACGAAATTGCCCCCAGCGCAGTTTTTGTTCCCGATCAACTTGTCAAATTTTAGCCAATTCCGACACAGTCGCGAAAAATGACGGAATTGCCGCCGGCGCGAATTTTGTTTCCCGTTGAACCTGTCAAATTTTAGCCAATTCCGACACAGTCGAGAAAAATGACGAAATTGCCCCCGACGCGATTTTTGTTTCCGATCAACCAGTCAAATTTTAGGCAATTCCGACACAATTACGAAAAATGACGAAATTGCCCCCGGCGCGTTTTTTGTTTCCGATCAACCAGTCAAATTTTAGGCAATTCCGACACAATTACGAAAAATGACGAAATTGCCCCCGGCGCGGTTTTTGTTCACGATCAACCTGTCAAATTTTAGCCAATTCCGACACAGTCGAGAAAAATGACGAAATTGTCCCCGGCGCGGTTTATGTTCCCGATCAACCTGTCAAATTTGAGCTACTTCCGATGCAGTAGGAAAAAAAGACGTGTTTGCCCCCGGCGCGATTTTTGTTTCCGGTCAACTTGTCAAATTTTAGCTAATTCCGACACAATCGAAAAAAATGACAAATTACCCCCGACGCGGTTTTAGTTCCCGATCTACCTGTCAAATTGTAACCAAATCCGACACAGTCGCGAAAAATGACGAAATTGCCCCCGGCGCGTTTTTTGTTTCCGATCAACCTGTCAAACTTTGGCCAATTTCGACACAGTCGCGAAAAATGACGAAATTGCCCCCGGCACTGTTTTTGTTTCCGATCAACTAGTCAAATTGAAGCCAAATCCGACGCAGTCGCGAAAAATGACGAAATTGCCACTTGCGCGATTTTTGTTCCCGATCAACCTTTCAAATTTGAGCCAAATCCGACGCAGTCGCGAAAAATGACGAAATTGCCCCCGGCGCGTTTTTTGTTTCGGATCAACCTGTCAACTTTTAGCCAATTCTGACACAGTCGCGAAAAATGACGAAATTGCCCCCGGCGCGACTTTTGTTCCCGATCAACCTTTCAAATTTGAGCCAATTCCGACGCAGTCGCGAAAAATGACGAAATTGCCCCCAACGCGATTTTTGTTCCCGATCAACCTGTCAAATTTGAGCCAATTCCGACGCAATCGTGAAAAATGACGAAACTGCCACCGACGCTATTTTTGTTCCCGATCAACCTGTCAAATTTTAGCCAATTTCGAAACAGTCGCGAAAAATGACGAAATTGTCCTCGGCGCGTTTTTTGTTCCCGATCAACCTGTCAAATTTAGCCAATTCCGACACAGTCGCGAAAATGACGAAATTGCCCCTTGCGCGATTTTTGTTCACGATCAACCTTTCAAATTTTGGCCAATTCCGACACAGTCGAGCAAAATGACGAAATTGACCCCGACGCGATTCTTGTTCCCGATCAACCTATCAAATTTTAGCCAATTCCGACGCAGTCGCGAAAAATGACGAAATTGCCCCCGGCGCGATTTTTGTTCCCGATCAACCTGTCAAATTTGAGCCAATTCCGACGCAATCGTGAAAAATGACGAAACTGCCACCGACGCTATTTTTGTTCCCGATCAACCTGTCAAATTTTAGCCAATTTCGAAACAGTCGCGAAAAATGACGAAATTGTCCCCGGCGTTTTTTGTTCCCGATCAACCTGTCCAATTTTAGCCAATTCCGACACAGTCGCGAAAATGACGAAATTGCCCCCTGCGCGATTTTTGTTCACTATCAACCTTTCAAATTTTGGCCAATTCCGGCACAGTCGAGCAAAATTACGAATTTGACCCCGACGCGATTCTTGTTCCCGATCAACCTATCAAATTTGAGCCAATTCCGACGCAGTCGCGAAAAATGACGAAATTGCCCCCGGCGCGATTTTTGTTCCCGATCAACCTGTCAAATTTTAGCCAATTCCGACACAGTCGAGAAAAATGACGAAATTGCCCCCGGCGTGGTTTTTTTTCCCGATCAACCTGTCAAATTTGAGCCAATTCCGAATCAGTTGCGAAAAATGACGTAATT
Source organism: Olea europaea var. sylvestris (assembly GCF_002742605.1). Lineage (NCBI taxonomy): Eukaryota > Viridiplantae > Streptophyta > Magnoliopsida > Lamiales > Oleaceae > Olea > Olea europaea. The sequence goes on along the minus strand of NW_019262879.1, from coordinate 18,274 downwards.
GCCCCCGGCGCGGTTTTTGTTTCCGGTCAACTTGTCAAATTTTAGCTAATTCCGAGACAGTCGAGAAAAATGACAAATTGCTCCCGGCGCGGTTTTTATTCCCGATCTACCTGTCAAATTGTAACCAAATTCGACACAGTCGCGAAAAATGACGAAGTTGCCCCCCGCGCGTTTTTTGTTTCCGATAAACCTTTCAAATTTTGGCCAATTTTGACACAGTCGCGAAAAATCACGAAATTGCCCCCGGCGCGATTTTTGTTCCCGATCAACCTGTCAAATTTTGGCCAATTCCGACACAGTCTCGAAAAATGACGAAATTGCCCCCGGCGCGGTTTTGGTTCCCGATCAACCTGTCAAATTTTAGCCAATTCCGACACAGTCGCGAAAAATGAAGAAATTGCACCCGGCGCGATTTTTGTTCCCGATCAACCTGTCAAATTGTAGCCAAATTCGACACAGTCGCGAAAATGACGAAACTGCCCCCGGTGCGATTTTTGTTCCCGATCAACCTATCAAATTTGAGCCAATTCCGACGCAATCGTGAAAAATGACGAAATTGCCACCGACGCGATTTTTGTTCCCGATCAACCTTTCAAATTTTAGCCAATTTCGAAACAGTCGCGAAAAATCACGAAATTGCCCCCGGCGCGATTTTTGTTCCCGATCAACCTGTCAAATTTTGGCCAATTCCGACACAGTCTCGAAAAATGACGAAATTGTCCCCGGCGCGTTTTTTGTTCCCGATCAACCTGTCAAATTTGAGCCAATTCCGACGCAGTCGCGAAAAATGACGAAATTACCCCCGGCGCGATTTTTGTTCCCGATCAACCCGTCAAATTTTAGCCAATTCCGACACAGTCGTGAAAATGACGAAATTGCCCCCTGCGCGATTTTTGTTCACGTTCAACCTTTCAAATTTTGGCCAATTCCGACACAGTCGAGCAAAATGACGAAATTGACCCCGACGCGATTCTTGTTCCCGATAAACCTGTCAAATTTGAGTCAATTCCGACGCAGTCGCGAAAAATGACGAAATTGCCCCCGGCGCGATTTTTGTTCCCGATCAACCTGTCAAATTTGAGCCAATTCCGAATCAGTTGCAAAAAATGACGTAATTGCCCCCGGCGCGGTTTTTGTTTCCGGTCAACCTGTCAAATTTTAGCTAATTCCGAGACAGTCGAGAAAAATGACAAATTGCGCCCGACGCGGTTTTTGTTCCCGATCTACCTGTCAAATTCTAACCAAATTCGACACAGTCGCGAAAAATGAAGAAATTGCCCCCGGCCGTTTTTTGTTTCCGATCAACCTGTCAAATTTTGGCCAATTTCGACACAGTCGCGAAAAATGACTAAATTGCCCCCGGCGCTATTTTTGTTCCCGATCAACCTGTCAAATTTTGGCCAATTCCGACACAGTCACGAAAAATGACGAAATTGCCCCTGGCGAGGTTTTTGTTTCCGATCAACCTGTCAAATTTCATCCAATTCCGACACAGTCACGAAAAATGACGAAATTGCCTCCGGCGCTGTTTTTGTTCCCGATCAACCTGTCAAATTGTAGCCAAATCCGACGCAGTAGCAAAAAATGACGAAATTCCCCCGGCGCGATTTTTGTTCCCAGTCAACCTGTCAAATTTTAGCCAATTCCGACACAGTCAAGAAAAATGACGAAATTGCCCACAGCGCAGTTTTTGTTCCCGATCAACCTGTCAAATTTTAGCCAATTCCGACATAGTCGCAAAAAATGACGAAATTGCCGCCGGCGCGATTTTTTTTTCCCGATGAACCTGTCAAAAATTAGGCAATTCCGACACAGTCGAGAAAATTGACGAAATTGCCCCCGACGCGGTTTTTGTAATCGATCAACCTGTCAAATTTTAGCCAATTCCGACACAGTGGAGAAAAATGACAAAATTGACCCCAACGCGATTTTCGTTCCCGATCAACCTGTCAAATTTGAGCCAATTCCGACACAGTCCCGAAAAATGACGAAATTGCCACCGGCGCGATGTTTGTTCACGATCAACCTGTCAAATTTTAGCCAATTCCAACACAGTCGAGAAAAATGACGAAATTGCCCCCGGCGCGGTTTATGTTCCCGATCAACCTGTCAAATTTGAGCTAATTCCGACGCAGTAGCGAAAAATGATGTGTTTGCCCCCGGCGCGATTTTTGTTTCCGGTCAACTTGTCAAATTTTAGCTAATTCCGACACAATCGAGAAAAATGACAAATTACCCCCGGCGCGGTTTTTGTTCCCGATCTACCTGTAAAATTGTAACCAAATCCGACACAGTCGCGAAAAATGATGAAATTGCCCCCGGCGCGTTTTTTGTTTCCGATCAACCTGTCAAATTTTAGCCAATTCCGACGCAGTCGCGAAAAATGACGAAATTGCCCCCAGCGCGATTTTTGTTTCCGATCAACCTGTCAAATTTTAGCAAATTTCGGCACAGTCACGAAAAATTACGAAATTGCCCCAGCGGGATTTTTGTTTCCGATCAACCTGGCAAATTTCAGCAAATTCCAACACAGTCGCGAAAAATGACGAAATTGCCCCCGGCGCAGTTTTTGCTCCCGATCAACATGTAAAATTTTAACCAATTCCGACACAGTCGCAAAAAATGACGAAATTGGCCCCGGCGCGATTTCTGTTTCCGATCAACCCTTCAAATTTTAGCCAATTCCGACACAATCGAGAAAAATGACGAAATGGACACCGACGCGATTTTTGTTCCCGATCAACCTGTCAAATTTGAGCCAATTCCGACGCAGTCGCGAAAAATGACGAAATTGTCCCCGGCGCATTTTTTGTTTCCGATCAACCCGTCAAACTTTGGCCAATTCCGACACAGTCGCGAAAAATGACGAAATTGCCCCCGGCGCAATTTTTGTTTCCGATCAACCAGTCAAATTTGAGCCCATTCCGACACAGTCGCGAAAAATGACGAAATTGCCCCCGGCGCGTTTTTTGTTCCCGATCAACCTGTCAAATTTTAGCCAATTCCAACACAGTCACGAGAAATGACGAAATTGCACCCGGCGCGGTTTTTGTTTCCGATCAACATGTCAAATTTCATCCAATTCGGACATAGTCGCGAAAAATGACGAAATTGCCCCCGGCGCGGTTTTTGTTTCCGATCAACATGTCAAATTTCATCCAATTCGGACATAGTCGCGAAAAATGACGACATTGCCCCCGGCGCTGTTTTTGTTCCCGATCAACCAGTCAAATTGTAGCCAAATCCGACGCAGTCGCGAAAAATGACGAAATTGCCACCTGCGCGATTTTTGTTCCCGATCAACCCTTCAAATTTGAGCCAATTCCGACGCAGTCGCGAAAAATGACGAAATTGCCCCCGGCGCGATTTTTGTTCCCGGTCAACTTGTCAAATTTTAGCTAATTCCGACACAGTCGAAAAAAAATGACAAATTGCCCCCGGCGCGATTTTTGTTCCCGATCTAACTGTCAAATTGTAACCAAATCCGACACATTCGCGAAAAATGACGAAATTGCCCCTGGCGCGATTTTTGTTTCCGATCAACCTGTCAAATTTCAGCCAAATCCGACACAGTCGCGAAAAATGACGAAATTGCCCCTGCGCGTTTTTTGTTTCGGATCAACCTGTCAACTTTTAGCCAATTCCGACACAGTCGTAAAAAATGACGAAATTGCCCCCGGCGCGACTTTTGTTCCCAATCAACCTTTCAAATTTGAGCCAATTCTGACGCAATCGTGAAAAATGACGAAATTGCCACCGACGCTATTTTTGTTCCCGATCAACCTGTCAAATTTTAGCCAATTTCGAGACAGTCGCGAAAATGACGAAATTGTCCCCGGCGCGTTTTTTGTTCCCGATCAACCTGTCAAATTTTAGCCAATTCCGACACAGTCGCGAAAATGACGAAATTGCCCCTTGCGCGATTTTTGTTCACGATCAACCTTTCAAATTTTGGCCAATTCCGACACAGTCGAGCAAAATGACGAAATTGACCCCGACGCGATTCTTGTTCCCGATCAACCTGTCAAATTTTAGCCAATTCCGACACAGTCGCGAAAAAGACGAAATTGCCCCTTGCGCGATTTTTGTTCACGATCAACCTTTCAAATTTTGGCCAATTCCGACACAGTCGAGCAAAATGACGAAATTGACCCCGACGCGATTCTTGTTCCCGATCAACCTGTCAAATTTTAGCCAATTCCGACACAGTCGAGAAAAATGACGAAATTGCCCCCGGCGTGGTTTTTGTTCCCGATCAACCTGTCAAATTTGAGCCAATTTCGAATCAGTTGCGAAAAATGACGTCATTGCCCCAGGCGCGGTTTTTGTTTCCGGTCAACTTGTCAAATTTTAGCTAATTCCGAGACAGTCGAGAAAAATGACAAATTGTCCCCAGCGCAGTTTTTGTTCCCGATCAACCTGTCAAATTTTAGCCAATTCCGACATAGTCGAGAAAAATGACGAAATTGCCACCGCGCGATTTTTGTTTCCCGATGAACCTGTCAAATTTTAGCCAATTCCGACACAGTCGAGAAAAATGACGAAATTGCCCCCAGCGCAGCTTTTGTTCCCGATCAACCTGTCAAATTTTAGCCAATTCTGACACAGTCGCGAAAAATGACGAAATTACCGCCGGCGCGATTTTTGTTTCCATATGAACCTGTCAAATTTTTGCCAATTCCGACACAGTCGAAAAAAATGACGAAATTGCCCCCGACGCGGTTTTTGTAATCGATCAACCTGTCAAATTTTAGCCAATTCCGACACAGTGGAGAAAAATGACGAAATTGACCCGACGCGATTTTTGTTCCCGATCAACCTGTCAAATTTGAGCCAATTCCGACACAGTCGCGAAAAATGACGAAATTGCCACCGGCGCGATGTTTGTTCACGATCAACCTGTCAAATTTTAGCCAATTCTGACACAGTCGAGAAAAATGACGAAATTGCCCCCGGCGTGGTTTATGTTCCCTATCAACCTGTCAAATTTGAGCTAATTCCGACGCAGTAGCGAAAAATGACGTGTTTGCCCCCGGCGCGGTTTTTGTTTCCGGACAACTTGTCAAATTTTAGCTAATTCCGACACAATCGAGAAAAATGACAAATTACCCCCGGCGCGGTTTTTGTTCCCGATCTACCTGTCAAATTGTAACCAAATCCGACACAGTCGCGAAAAACGACGAAATTGCCCCCGGCGCGTTTTTTGTTTCCGATCAACCTGTCAAATTTTTGGCAATTCCGACACAGTCGAGTAAAATGACGAAATTGCCCCCGGCGCGTTTTTTGTTTCCGATCAACCTGTCAAATTTTAACCAATTCCGACACAGTCGCGAAAAACGACGAAATTGCCCCCAGCGCGATTTTTGTTCCCGATCAACCTGTTAAATTTTAGCAAATTCCGGCACAGTCGCGAAAAATTACGAAATTGCCCCCGGCGTGATTTTTGTTTCCGATCATCCTGTAAAATTTCAGCAAATTCCAACACAGTCGCGAAAAATGACGAAATTGCCCCCGGCGCAGTTTTTGCTCCCGATCAACATGTAAAATTTTAACCAATTCCGACACAGTCGCAAAAAATGACGAAATTGCCCCCGGCGCGATTTTTGTTTCCGATCAACCGGTCAAATTTTAGTCAATTTCGACACAGTCGCGAAAAATGACGAAATTGCCCACGGCGCTGTTTTTGTTCCCGATCAACCAGTCAAATTGTTGCCAAATCCGACACAGTCGCGAAAAATGACGAAATTGCCCCCGTCGCGTTTTTTGTTTCCGATCAACCTGTCAAATTTTGGCCAATTCCGACACAGTCGCGAAAAATGACGAAATTGTCCTCGGCGCGATTTTTGTTCCCTGTCAACCTGTCGAATTTTAGCCAATTCCGATACAGTCGCGAAAAATGACGAAATTGCCCCCAGCGCGGTTTTTGTTTCCGATCAACCTGTCAAATTTCAGCCAATTCCGACACAGTCGAGAAAAATGACAAAATTGCCCCCGACGCGATTTTTGTTCCCTATCAACCTGTCAAATTTTTGCCAATTCCGACACATTCGCGAAAAATGGCGAAATTGCCCCCGGCTCGATTTTTGTTCCCGATCAACCTGTCAAATTGTAGCCAAATCCGACACAGCCGCAAAAAATTACGAAATTGCCCCCGGCGCGTTTTTTGTTTCCGATCAACCTCTCAAATTTTAGCCAATTCCGACACAGTCGAAAATTAGGACGAAATTGCCCTCGGCGCGATTTTTGTTCCCGACCAACCTTTCAACTTTGAGCCAATTCCGACGCAGTCGCGAAAAATGACGAAATTGCCCCCGGCACGATTTTTGTTCCCGATCAACCTGCCAAATTTTGGCCAATTCTGACACAGTCGCGAAAAATGACGAAATTGGCCCCGGCGCGTTTTTGTTTCCAATCAACCTGTCCAATTTTAGCCAATTCCGACGCAGTCGAGAAAAATGACGAAATTGACCCGGACGCGATTTTTGTTTCCGATCAACCTGTCAAATTTGAGCCAATTCCGACGCAGTCGCGAAAAATGATGAAATTGCCCCCGGCGCGATTTTTATTCCCGATCAAGTTATCAAATTTTAGCCAATTCCGACACAGTCGAGGAAAAAGACGAAATTGCCACCGGCGCGGTTTTTATTCCTGATCAACCCGTCAAATTTTAGCCAATTCCGACACAGTCGAAAAAAATGACAAAATTGCCCCCAGCCCAGTTTTTGTTCCTGATCAACCTGTCAAATTTTAGCCAATTCTGACACAATCGCGAAAAATGACGAAATTGCCGCCGGCGCGATTTTTGTTTCCCGATGAACCTGTCAAATTTTAGCCAATTCCGACACAGTCGAGAAAAATGACGAAATTGCCCCCGACGCGGTTTTTGTAATCGATCAACCTGTCAAATTTTAGCCAATTCCGACACAGTCGAGAAAAATGACGAAATTGCCCCCAGCCCAGTTTTTGTTCCTGATCAACCTGTCAAATTTTAGCCAATTCTGACACAATCGCGAAAAATGACGAAATTGCCGCCGGCGCGATTTTTGTTTCCC
>NW_019262879.1:0-3424 GCF_002742605.1 Olea europaea var. sylvestris | reverse complement strand
AAAACTGACGAAATTGCCGCCGGCGCGATTTTTGTTTCCGATCAAACTGCCAAATTTCAGCCAATTCCGACACAGTCGAGAAAAATGACGAAATTGCCCCCGACGCGATTTTTTTTCCGATCAACAAGTCAATTTTAGTCAATTATGACACAGTCGCGAAAAATGATGAAATTACACCCGGCGCGATTTTTGTTCCCGATAAACCATTCAAATTTGGGCCCATTCCGACACAGTCGAGAAAAATGACGAAATTTCCGCCGCGCGATTTTTATTTCCAATCAAACTGCCTAATTTCAGCAAATTCCGACACAGTCGAGAAAAATGACGGAATTGCTCTCGACGCGATTTTTGTTCCCGATAAACCCGTCAAATTTGAGCCCATTCCGACACAGTCGATTTTATTTCAGATCAAACTGCCAAATTTCAGCCAATTCCAACACAGTCGAGAAAAATGACGAAATTGCCCCCGGCGCGGTTTTTGTTTCCGATCAACAAGTCAAATTTCAGCCAATTCTGACACTGGCGCGAAAAATGAAAATGACGTAATTGCACCCGGCGCGGTTTTTTTTCCTGATAAACCTGTCAAATTTCAACCAATTCCGACACAGTCGAGAAAAATGACGAAATTGCCCCCGGCGCTGTTTTGGTTTCCGATCAACAAGTCAAATTTTGGTCAATTCCGACACAGGCGCGAAAAATGACGAAATTACACCCGGCGCGATTTTTGTTCCCGATAAACTTGTCAAATTCGAGCCCATTCCGACATAGTCGAGAAAAATGACGAAATTGCCGCCGCGCGTGATTTTTATTTTCGATCAAACTGCCAAATTTCAGCCAATTCTGACACAATCGAGAAAAATGATGAAATTGCCCCCGGCGAGATTTTTGTTTCCGATCAACCAGTCAAATTTTAGCCAACTCCGACCCAGTCGCGAAAAATGTCGAAATTGCCCCGGCGTGATTTTTGTTTCCGATCAACCTGTCAAATTTGAGCCCATTCCGACACAATCGAGAAAAATGACGAAATTGCCCGCGGTGCGATATTTGATTCCGATCAACCAGTCAAATTTTAGCCAACTCCGACCCAGTCGCGAAAAATGTCGAAATTGCCCCGGCGTGATTTTTGTTTCCGATCAACCTGTCAAATTTGAGCCCATTCCGACACAATCGAGAAAAATGACGAAATTGCCCGCGGTGCGATATTTGATTCCGATCAACCAGTCAAATTTTAGCCAACTCCGACCCAGTCGCGAAAAATGTCGAAATTGCCCCGGCGTGATTTTTGTTTCCGATCAACCTGTCAAATTTGAGCCCATTCCGACACAATCGAGAAAAATGACGAAATTGCCCACGGCGCGGTCTCTGTTTCCGATCAACCGGTCAAATTTTGGCCAATTTCGACACAGTCGCGAAAAATGACGAAATTACCCCCGACGTGGTTTTTGTTCCCGATAAACCTGTCAAATTTGAGCCTATTCCGACACAGTCGAGAAAATGACGAAATTGCCCCCGGCGCGATCTTTGTTTCCAATCAACCTGTCAAATTTTGGCCAATTACGACACAGTCGAGAAAAATGATGAAATTGCCCCGGCGCGATTTTTGTTTCCGATCAACCTGTCAAATTTGAGCCCATTCCGACACAGTCGAGAAAAGGACGAAATTGCCCCCGGCGCGGTTTTTGTTCCCGATCAACCTGTCAAATTTTGGCCAATTACGACACAGTCGAGAAAAATGACGAAATTGCCCGCGGCGAGGTCTTTATTTCCGATAAACCGGTCAAATTTTAGCCGATTCCGACACAGTCGCGAAAAATGACGAAATTGCCCCTGGCGCGGTTTTTGTTCCCGATGAACCTGTCAAATTTTAACCAATTCCGACAAAATCGCGAAAAATGACGAAATTGCCCCCGGCGTGATTTTTGTTTCGGATCAACCTGTCAAATTTCAGCCAATGTCGTCACAGTCGCGAAAAATGACGAAATTACCCCCGACGCTATTTTTGTTCCCGATCAACCAGTCAAATTGTAGCCAATTCCAACACAATCGCGAAAAATGACGAAATTGCCCCCGACGCGGTTTTTGTTCACGATCAACCTGTCAAATTTCAGCCAATTTCGTCACAGTCGCGAAAAATGACGAAATTGCCCCCGACGCGGTTTTTGTTCCCGATCAACAAGTCAAATTTTAGCAAATTTCGACACAGTCGCGAAAAATGACGAAATTTCCCCCAGCGTGGTTTTCGTTTCCGATCAACCTGTCAAATTTTGGCCAATTCCGACACAGTCGCGAAAAATGACGAAATTGCCCCCGGCGTGGTTTTCGTTCCCGATCAACCTGTAAAATTTTAGCAAATTCCGAAACAGTCGCGAAAAATGACGAAATTGCCCCCCGGCGCGATTTTTGTTCCCGATCAACTTGTCAAATTTTAGCCAATTCCGACACATTCGCGAAAAATGAGGAAATTGCCCCCTGCGCGATTTTTGTTCCCGATCAACCTGTCAAATTTTGACCAATTCCGACACAGTCGCGAAAACTGACGAAATTACCCCCGGCGTGGCTTTTGTTCCCGATCAACCTGTCAAATTTTAGCCAATTCCGACACAGTCGAGAAAAATGACGAAATTGCCCCGGCGCGGTTTTTGTTCCAGATGAACCTGTCAAATTTGAGCCAATTCCGACAAAATTGTGAAAAATGACGAAATTGCCCCCGACGCGGTTTTTGTTTCCGATCAATCTGTCAAATTTTATCCAATTTCGACACAGTCGAGAAAAATGACGACATTGCCCCTGGCGCGGTTTTTGTTCCCGATCAACCTGTCAAATTGATCCAATTCCGACGCAGTCGCGAAAAATGACGTAAGTTCTCCCGACACAGTCGCGAAAAATGACGAAATTACCCTAGGCGCGTTTTTTGTTTCCGATCAGCCTGTCAAATTTTGGCCAATTCTGACACAGTCGCGAAAAATGACGAAATTGCCCCCGGCGCGGTTTTTGTTCCCGATCAACCTGTCAAATTTTAGCCAATTCCGACACATTCCCGAAAAATGACGAAATTGCCCACGTCGCGATTTTTTTTTCCGATAAACCTGTCAAATTTTGGCCAATTCCGACACAGTCGCGAAAAATGACGAAATTACCCCCGGCGCGATTTTTATTCCTGATGAACCTGTCAAATTTTAGTCCATTCCGAAACAGTCGCGAAAAATGACGAAATTGCCCCCGGCGCGGTTTTTGTTCCCGATCAACCTGTCAAATTTTAGCCAATTCCGACACATTCGCGAAAAATGACGAAATTGCCCTGGGCGCGATTTTTGTTCCCGATCAACGTGTCAAATTTTGGGCAATTCCGACGCAGTCGCGAAAAATGACGAAATTGCCCCCGGCGCGGCTTTTGTTCCCGATGAACCTGTCAAATTTTAGCCAA